>NC_058372.1:120292500-120592500 GCF_018350175.1 Felis catus | reverse complement strand
TCTGTCTTTCCCAGGGGTGGCTAACAGGAAAAATAAAACACCTCTTTTCTTCTGCTACACCCCGCTCGGTTAAGCTCGCAGGCAGGGACGCCCCGCCCCCCACGCCGTTATCCCTGATGAGCTCCCCAAATATCACCCGGTCCTCCCTAAGAAGTAGACCCTCCCTCGGCCCCCGGACCAATTCCTCCCACCTTAGTTCCCCTCCTCGGGTCGTCCGCCCCCGCACACCCCACCAACCGTACGGCCCGGCTCGCACACGCCAGCCCCGGCGCCCAGATGCCCGGCACCCGGCGCTCAGGCCGCCCGGTCGCCCGCGCTCCCCCCGCCCAGGGTCGCCTACGGGGTTACCGTGGGAAGAGGGGGCGGCGGCAGAGAACGCGGCGGCAGCGCTGCTGCCGGTTACGTCGGACGCGGAGGATAAGCTGGAGGACAAGGATGATGATGAGGCGGGCGCGCTCCCCAGTCTCCATGGAACTCCCGCCCCGACCCGTTGCTAGGAGCCCCCGAGGCTCGAGCTCCGTCTTTCGTGCTTTGTTGTTCCGGGTACTGGGCGGCCGCTTCTTCCCCGCGACAATAAATAGACCAGACGCAGGGGGAACATAGAGACAGTGCGCGGGGGCTAGAGCGCCGCCGGACAGGGCGCCCCTGGGCTCCTCGCTAGCCACTCATTTCCGGCTCTCACTGCTCCCGTCACTTTCCCCCGCCCCTTTCCCCACTTTCCCTTCCTCCTTCCTAGTCCCCCAAGGTAGGCCCCTCCCGCTCTTGGGCTTGGCGACGTCCGGGTGTTGGGGGCAGGGACTGCTACTGGGCTAGACTTCTTTTGCTGGAGGACCGCCTAAAAAGGTTTTGAAAAGATTGCGTGATCTTTGTACCTTTCTAGCTCATCTCTAAACATGAGTTCGTTGTTCCTGGCATACAGTATAGTATAAATGGACTTTAATTTTTTTGTCAAAACCTTAGAACTTTCTCGTTAGCTCGTTCAACTTCAAGGTCCACCATTTAACGCAATTAGCAAAACTAGTTCTCAACAAGTAAATTTATTTTCTAAGACCTTTTCTGTCTGAAAAAGTCCTATTTTCGCTTTTTCAGTTAAACGTTAATTTACGACGTCATGATAAACCTCTCATTAAGGAATTCTAATTCTAGTCCTAAAATACAGCGGCAGGAGATGATAGCGGAAGGATGGATGGACAGATCGATAGAAGGGTGGGTGGGTGGATGGATGGATGGATGGATAGATAGACAGATAGAGGCAGGGAGCTTAGGTCACACTTCTGTCGCCTCTCCCTTCCCTATATTCCTTACTCAACTTGGGTTTGCGGTCAGGACTCCGCCTGGGAGCCCGAGCACTTCAGAGGCTTATGCGCGGCGCAGTCAGATCCTGGAAGGATGGACCGGGGCGAGGGCGGCTGCAGGCTAGGGCTGGGGAGCCCAGCAGGAGAAACGGTGGCTCAGGCCGACGGGCGTAGGAGGGCGGTCGCTCGAAAGCTGGGCGCCTGGGGACTGAGACTCTTTCACGGCTCTGCGCCCAAGTAGCCCTGGAATCCGGGGACCCCGAGAGGCGCACACTCGCCAGTTTGAACGGCCGCGCTGGGGTCCGATGAGCTCTCGGGGGTGGCCTGAGAGGCGCTGCCCGCGGGAGCGAGACTCGGGTAACGGCCTGGGGAGCGCCAGGCAGCGCAGAACCCCGCGGCGCCCCCGGAGTCCCACTCTTCAGGCTGGCACGGGCCTCTGCTCCCGAGCTCAGCTGCAGCCAGAAGCCTCTGGCCACAGAAGAGGCCGACGGGCAGCTCTGATTTAATAAAAGGCCACAAGGCGGGGTCATGGGTATCTGGTCTCTGATTGGTGTGAATCGTGGATGAAAAATGATAATGCCACTATCCGTTTGAAAATGAAGGCAAGGGCTGACTTCAGGGCATTTGGGAGTATGCAAGCACTTGGGTATTTTATTATCTATTGGGTCTCTAAGGATGGCTCTTGATCTTTTGCTTCCTACTCTAAGTATTCAAAAAATATCTGAGCATTTAAAAAGCTCTGTAGATGAATGGAATTTCCATTTTGCTGCAATATTTGTACTAACTTATTTTCGAATAATATTAAATGATTGTAGCTTGGTTAGGTATAAGTGAAGAAAATAGACGAGGCTTGACTGGAAAGTAATGTCTGTGTCATACTGGGGTGATGACTCTTAGGAGGTAACATTTCAGCTGTTAACTGAAAGCTATGGGAGTGGAAGGGATGTTCAGAGAGTGTTCCGGGCAGAGGGAACAAGATATGCTAGGCGTTTGCTATGCCGAAGCATTAGCGTGGATGGAGCGTCCTGATCTAATCAAGGGAAAGAGTGACACCAGATGAAATTGGAGAGAAAGTCAGGCCTTAAACTTTCAGTGCCTTGTAGACGCAGAAGGGAGTTTGGATTTTCTTCCAAGCGCTAGAGGAAGTGATGGGTTTTAAGCTGTAGTGTAACATGGTCTGATTTGCCAAGGAACTGGCAAGGGAGAGGCTGTAATCCCCTGATGAGTGCCAAGGCTGAAAAGTCAATTTCACATCAATGGTGACCAATTTTAAGGTCTTCATGAGGCAGCTTTCTTTCAGGGGACCAGCAAGATACCTGGTATGAAGCCAGTCAATTACTTCAGACTCCCTTTTGTCATAGATTAGTCGACAGTTTGTCTCATTACAAGTGCCTCATCCGGGAAATGGATGTATGTTGCTGCAAGCAAGCCCCATTCTCCGTAGACCTATCACATTAGCCCATACACCCTTCCTCTGACCAAGGAATTCACTTCACCAGGGAAGACGTAAAACAATGAGATAGAGTCAGTGGGCTCCATTGGTCTTAGAATGCGCTCCATTATTTAGGTGCCAGGTAAGATTATAATATTACTCATTATTCAGGTGGTAGGTAAGATTAGAATATACAGTATATGTTCTGAACCAAGACTCTCCATTAAATACAGAAATTGATACCTAGGCTGGGAACCTAGTGAGATTTATCTGTTAGATAAGTGCTCCTTAAAATGTGATGTATGGACCAAAGCCAGTCTGTAAACTGTACTGATCAGCAATGAAATAGGTATAGAAATTGAGAGGAGCATTTTGAAACTTTGAGTAATTTGACATTAATGTGGCCCCTAAGCATGCAGTTTTCTATTTATGAAAGCATTTGTCTGTGTTGAGTTGATAACTAAAAACAAACAAGCAAAAAGTGATCCTTCACAACAGATATCTGTGTCCACTAAGGCTTCTAGCTTTATGAAAACTCGTTTTTGTTTTTTTTTTAATCAAGCTATTGGAATATATTGGCTACTTCTTACTCCCTTGGTGCTCTGAGAGAGACAGACTGGTTCAGCAGGGCCACTCAGAAGGAGATGGGCAATAATAAAGTGGTACTTATATAGCTGGTAAGAGGAGTCCTTTCTGCCAGTGGGTTAGTTATCTTGCATTGATAGTGATCAGATAATATCTACTCTGCCAATTGAAACAGTTAGATTTTCTGCCGCCCTCCCCACCCCCCCCACCCCCCACTTCATCCCTCATAAGGTTAAAACACTAAACAGGATTGCAGAGACCCAGCAGGACAATGGAGTCAGGGATGTCTCATTCCTCGGGGCTCTTCTCAAATATCTTCTGCTGTGCCCCCTTACCAACTGAGAGATAATTTCTCCCATTGTGCCAGATGAGTGGGGCACAACTTAGGGGACAGTCTGAAGCTGTAACCTGGCTTTACAATCCCAGCCTGCTTCCCTCCCTGCCCTCAGATAAAGTCTGTGGCAAAGACAGTGAACTAAGATCTAGGGTGATTGACAGAGTAGAGTTGCCAGGCCAGTTTCCAAGAGATGGAAACAAGAAGGGCAAAGTCCCTATTTAAAGCTTGCTGTCTAAATGAGATTTCTGATAACAAGCTAATGGATTTCCCCTAAATGACATTGACTGACAGCCAAATAAGTTTTAAGGGATTGCCAGAAAGCCTTTAGCCTTGCAAAAGGCCTCTACTGCTGTGCTGTCTCAAAGACAACATCCCAGTCCTGGGATCTGCAGAAAGATGAATTCAGTTGCCAGGGAAGTCCCAGGAAATTCCTTTTCACTACTTCTCTAAAGGACAGCCTTTGAGGATAATAGATAAAGGAGATCTTGGCACTTTGAGTGACTGACAAGAGATCTCAGTTTTCTCCTGGAGAAGAGAAGTCCTTCTTACGCTTATTCTACATTATACGGTATATGCTCAACCATGGCACGGTGAGTCTCCTTTTTGCCCTTTCTTATTAGGTTTTGTTATCCTGTTCCCCACCCCCCTCTATTATATATTTGTGCATTGGGGAAAAAATCCATTATCATTATCATTTAGCTAGATCTGGACCTTATCAAGATTGGCTACACTCAAAGATCCTGAATTTGGGCTGCAGGTGACATTGAGTTTTCCTCTAGCATTGGGTAGGGATTGAGTACATTGTCAATTGCATAAGGGATAGTTGCTTTATGTTAAGAGAAACTACAGCTATGTGAAAACCAGTGTGTGTGTGTGTGTGTGTGTGTGTGTGTGTGTGTGTGTGCATGCACTGAACAGCCAAAGGGTAACATGTAGGGAACAGTTATTGGTTTGTCAGCCAAGAACACCTCTCTTCTTTTGCGAAAAGTACTTACACCTCTTATTTGGAGAATTATGTTTGCTCTTTACCTACCTCCAATCTAATGTGGGTCCAAGTGGGAGTTGCAATTGCTAGTGGTTTCTTCTAGATGTACAGGGACTCGGAAAGGAATAAGATTGGAAGATTGGTGACAAGGTAGTGTGGGGAAGAGGTATATAGATAAGTTTCTTTTCATGAGCACACACTGTGAAGATCCGTGTGTACCATTTGGATACACGCTACAGGTACCCATTGCAGAGGAGACTAATAATCAGGTGGGTGAAATGGCACTGTCTCTGGATGTCAGGCAGCCTCTTTGCTTAGCCACCCAGGGCTTGCTCAGTGGGCCCTTGAACAAAGTGGCCATGGTGGTGGGGATGCAGGCTATGTATACGCTCAACAATCTGAATGTCTCCTTACCGAGGCTCCCCTTGCTGACAGTGCTGTCAAGAGAGAGAGCAGAAAACAACACCGAGTCCTTGATCCGGCTCCCTTTCCCTGGGCTACTAAGAACAGCTGTCAGATGGCAGATTGATCGTACCGGACCTCTTCCACCTTTGAGGGGGCAAAGATTCATCCTTATTGGAGTACTCCTGTACCCTGAAAATGGATAGTCTTTGCTGCTCATAATGTTTCTGCCAGCACCTAGTGTTTGTGAACTCACAAAATGGTGTGCCATCTACCAGCAGTGCATTCCACACGGCACCGCATCCGATCGGGGAACTCATTTCACGGCAAAGGAAGTGCAGCCATGCGTCCATGCATAGGAAATTAACGGGCCTTACCACATACCCCGTCGCTTGAAAGCAGCCGGCTGAACGGAACAGTGAAATGACTTACTGAAGCCTCAGCCATAGCCCAGCTGAGAGGCAACACCCTGGGAAGAAATGAAAGCCTGTCTTACAGGATACGTTTTGCATCAGAGACCATCACATGGTACCCTCGCTTCCATAGCCAGAATACATCGGAATCAAGGTATGGGAGTGGGAGCGGCTCTTCTCACAACCTCACCTTATAATCCCCTCAGAAATTTTCCCTCCCTTACCTGGAAACTTTGCTGCCGGAGTAGAGACCCTAGTCCCCAAAGGGAGAATGCTTCTTTCATGAGATATATCAATGGTTTCACTAAATTGGAAGACGAGACTACCATCTGGCCATTTGGGGTTCCTTATACCGCTGCAACAAAAAGCAAAAACAGGAGGTAATTTACTGGCTGGAGTAATATGTATGTATGTATGTATGTACATAGAGATATGTATGTATGTACACATACACTAATTGTGTGTGTGTGTGTGTGTATATATATATATATATATATATATCACTACGTGTGTATATATATATATATATATATATATATATATATATATCACTACGTGTGTATATATATATGACTTCTACCAAACGTTTACTGCATGAATAACATATAAATATATAAAGAAACTATTAGGACATTTATTTATATAAATAAAGTATACAGAAAAGGCACACACAAACTAATTAGAGGCATTTTGAACTCCCTCTTATATTTACTAAATTAGCAACAACAAGTAAAATCCCTACCCAAAGCTGTAAACTGTTAGTGAGATGATATTCTTAAATGGTGACACTGTTTGGGACACTAGGTTACTTACACACAGTGGAGGCAAGAAAGACAGTCTAGAACCCAGAAGAGTCTCCGGAATCCTCTTCGTACTTCTGTGTCTGATATCAAAGTGAATGAAAATTTATAGCAACCAAAAATAAATGGTAGGGTGTTAGAAGACTGAGATCCTTTGGAAATGAAGGTTTGGGCCACTCCACCAAGCAAAGAATCCCAACCGACTGAGGTCCCAGCTGACAGTAGGGAAATGCAGAATGGGTAGTGAAGTGAAAGCTATAGGTCACTAACTGTGACCTTGTGAACAATTACAGAAATGCAGTATCGTTGCATGTTTTCTCTTGGCTTATTATACCTTAGGCGTTCATTCGTGTTTACTGATCATCTTATCCCTTTATCTCCTTCCTGTTTTTACTTGACATTCAAGTTATTGGAAGCCGTGTTGCTTTCCTAGTTCTGTTGTGATAAAGTACCACCAATCTGATGGATTAAAACAACAGAAATTTGTTCTCTTACAGTTCTGGAAGCCAGAATTCCAAAATCAAGGTGTGGGCAGTGTTGGTTTCTTTTGGAGGCTCTGAGAGAGAATGTGTTCCATGTCTTTCTCTTAGCTTCTGGTGGCAGCCTGGTAATCGTTAGCATCCTTCGGCCTATGAATGCGTCACTCCAATCTCTGCCTCCGTTTTCATATTGTTTTTTCTGTGCGTGTCTGTAGCTCAAATCTGCCCCCGCCCCTGCCTTTTTTTCTCTCATAAGGCCACCAGTCATTGGATTTAGGGCCCACTGTAAATCCAGGATGACCTCATCTCAAGATCCCTAATTGAATGATGTCTTCAAAGACCCTGTTTCCAAAAAAGGACACATTCACAGGAACTGGGCACTAGAACGTAGACCTGTCTCCTGAGGCCACAATGCAACTCGCTACATAAGTTAACCTTACAATTAGTCTTTAAGTAACAATATTCAGTGGAATGGTGACTGAACCTGAGGACTAAGTAATATAGCTAGCAATGGATGTGATGAATCTGAGGACCCTGTGTCTCCTTTTTTGGGAAAAGGGTGAGCATTTTACTGGTAAGGAGGATAGCAGTGTCTTCTTCCATAGAAATACAGCATCGTTCTGTTGTAGAGATGCTTATGGAGCCCAGCGGTCAGGCAGGTTTCTGTAGTTCATGGGGCTCCTACAGCGTCAGCAGCTTCTCCAGTGTCTGCCTCCTACAGCACAGGTAGCTGCCACCCCTGCTCCCTATCGTGAGGTTTTGTAGGAGAGCCTCCCCCCCTGTGAGACATCTCCTGTGAACTGCTTTCCGCAGCAGTTAGAAGGTGGATTTCTTATGACTTCTCTCTGGAAAGCATCCTACCAAATTTCAGTGAGCCATGGCCGTGCCCTTTCCAATAAGGCCTGGAACTCAGCTGTATTGGGGGCGAGGGGAGAGTGCGCAAGTCTGTTCCTTGATTCTCCAACCCAGCCCCTGGAATAGTGCTTGGCCCTCAAATGTGCAGTTCCTATATTCTTTTGTGTTTTCTTTGTTTCTTGCTGGCCAGCCCGTTAATACTCCCAATTTCCTGTGATAGTTAAAAATTCTTTATGTTATACTGTTCTTGCTCAAATCCCTGTGCAGCTCACCTCTCCTGATTGGACTCACGACCCCACTTTCCTGGCTTCTGTGATTGGTGAGGAAGAGGGTAAGTGACCAAGCCAGGCCAAAGGGTGTCCCACTCTGGGACTTACTGAGGCGCAGCTGGGAAAAAGAACAGTCCTCTTTTCTGGCAGTAAAATCGGGGAAGGTGGGAACTGACACATCTGAGCTGATGTATCCTGTAAGGAAGAGAATAATGTTCACTAGCGGATAACAAAGTGACATAGGAAGAGAAGTGGAGACAGAAGATGGAGGGAAAAAGACAAGCAAATGTAAAACTGCGTGGGTGGAAAGGCTCAGTGGTATAAAGAAGTCGATCTTCCTCAAATGTATCTACATATTCAATGTTATTCCAATCGATAGCTAATGATGATTTTTAAGAAAATTAATCAAATTCTAAATTTCACCTGAAAAATAAAATGCAGGAGCATGCCATAGTGTTGCAAAAGAAAAAAATCATGTATTTAACTGCCAGATCTAAAAACACATTAAAAAAGCAACAATAATGGGAGGGCCTGGGTGGCTCAGTCGGTTAAGCATCTGACTTTAGATCAGGTCAAGATCTCATGGTTCATGATTTCAAGTCCCACGTTGGGTTCTGTGCTGACAGCTCAGAGCCTGGAGCCTGTTTTGGATTCTGTGTCTCCCTCTCTCTCTGCCCCTCCCTTGCTCACACTCGGTCTGTCTGTCTCTCTAAAAAATAAACACTAAAAAAATTTTTTTAAAGCAACAATAATTAATATAGTATAGAATTGGGGCAGGGACGGACAGAATATGAGTGGAAAAGAATAGAAAACAGGGGCACCTGGGTGGCTCAGTCAGTTGAGTGTCCAACTTCAGGTCATGATCTCACAGTCTATGAGTTCGAGCCCCAAGTCAGGCTCTGTGCTGACAGCTCAGAGCCTGGAGCCTACTTCAGATTCTGTGTCCCCCTCCCTCCCTGCCCCTCCACCACTCACACTCTCTTGCTCTCAAAAATAAATATACATTAAAAAAAATAAAAATAGAAAACATATCTATGTATTTAAAGGAATCCATTAAATGATAAAGGTGCATTTCAACTCTGTTGGAAAAGGGTAATTAATCAGTAAATGGTATTGAGACAGTTGTCTATCCACTGGAAAAAATATATATGCAGTCAGATCTTTATTTCATAACAAAAATACATTCCATGTGAGTTAAAGACCTCCGCTGTCTCTGATGTTAGCCCCCTTTTGGAGGAGTTCTTACGACATTGGCCAAATGTACAAGCTTCAAAGATCTTCAGCTCTGTTAGGTTTTTATCATCAAATCTCTATCCATATAGTTTATTTATAAATGACTATGGAATAACCTTTTTTTCCTACACAAATGATGCACGAGTACGTTTTCTTTGTAGAAAGTCAGACGACACAAATGTACATACACAAAATGGAGCCTCCTGTGTCCCCCTCCTGCCATCCCCCCCTCCCCCATCTCAGATTTAATGCTCTAGTGTGGCTCCTGCTTTACATGATTCAGAAACTCTCCACTGTTCTGTGATTCTGGTGGCACCTCAGACTCATTTCTTGTGCTGCTCTGAATTAATTTTTATGTTTATATTTCTTCCGTTAATTTAATTGAATCTTAAGATACTAGAGTATATGTATCTTTAGGCCACATTCTTGAAACAAAAGTTTGTTTGGTCGTTTGATAGATCATTCAATTTGCAACTAATATAAATACGGTTAAAACCTTGGATGGCAAGTAACTTGTTCTGTGAGTGTTCTGCAAGACAAGCAAACATTTCTAATACATTTTAACTTGATAAACAAGCGATGTCTTATTTTTTTTTTCAACGTTTATTTATTTTTGGGACAGAGAGAGACAGAGCATGAACGGGGGAGGGGCAGAGAGAGAGGGAGACACAGAATCGAAATAGGCTCCAGGCTCAGAGCCATCAGCCCAGAGCCTGACGCGGGGCTCGAACTCACGGACTGCGAGATCGTGACCTGGCTGAAGTCGGACGCCCAATCGACTGCGCCACCCAGGTGCCCCTAAGCGATGTCTTATAATATGGGTAGTATGTGATGCCGAATATCACATGACTGCAATTGAGCCAATGGTTCTTCTCTCTCTCGCTCGCTGCAGGATTGTGGGTGATCATCTTCAATGTTCAGATGCTCTGTCTCAGCCCACGGTGTTTGGCAGAAATCAGTGGTTTTTCAGAACATTGGAAGCTGCCCACAACTGGCACTAGTGGATTTTTTGTCACTTCAAAGCACCTACGGACAGTCCTTTGCTTTTCCATACAAGAGTAAGCTTAGGAATGCTTTGCTTCATTCTAGGTCAGGCTGCCTGCAGATATAGACCCTTTCCTCTGCTGCCTTATTGCCAGTTACATTAAATACAATATGTAAAAAGATTTTATTAATACTGTACTGTAGTCAACACCCGTGAGAGTGTATACAATGGCCCCCATGCAGAAAAAGGTTGAAAAGAAAGGCAGTTACGAGAAGGAAATGATCATGGTGGAAGTTAAGAAGGACATTATCGAGAGGTACAAACGAGGTCTGCAAGTGGCCAAAACTGCAGAATTTTGTAAGAAGTCTACGCCTGTATCTCATCTGTAGAGGAGGAGGAGACAAAGGTGGAGGAATCCCTCACTTCAAATGAGATTAGGGAGATGTATAAAACGTGGGGAAGAGTACACAATTTTGTAGGAAAGAACTATGCAAAAAAGGCTGAACAGTGTGAGCAATGAATCTGTTTAATAACAATGCAATGTCACATTTTCACGAAATCCTCAAAAGGGAGCAAAAGCCATGTGTCATTGGACAGGTTCCTTGTTAAAGTTGCATGAAAAGAAAAAAGATTCCATTGAGCCAATAGACAGCAGTGATTCCATTAGTGAGACTGAAAGTGTGCAAACTGCCCTAGACAATAACCCTCCTCTCTCTTGTCTCCCTCACACCGGCCATGAAGCTTTTCAAAGATAAGTGCAGGTTGATTTGTTTATTTTTCTTTATATTTTGTATTTTCCTTATTATTTTGTATTCTATTATAGTATTGTAATCATTTTTATATGAATATTTTTGGGTTGTGGAACGAATCATCTGAGTTGCCGTTATTTCTTATGGGGAAATTCACTTTGATATACAAGTGCTTTGGATTACAAGCATGTTTTGAAAATGAATTATGCTCACAAACCAGGGTTTTACCATAACATTTTGAAGTGTGTCAAACAAGTCATTTTGAAAAATGCATGTCGCCCTCTAGTGGTATGAAAATTAACTTTTTAATTTTTACTCTGGAAATTTTACCCTGTACATTTACCAACTCCTTAACTTGGGGTAGCAGGGTGGATGTTGGTGCAGGAAAAGTATCCTTAGATTTGTATTGTTTGAAAGAAGTTACAGTATGATGGGTTTTAGATCTTGTTGAATTGTTAAATAAGATTACTAAAAGACTACTACTACTATAAAGAGAATAAAAAATACTGTATATATTCCCATGTGATAGAAGGCAAAAATTAAATAATAAAACAAACAACTAAACAAACAAAGTCAAGAGAGAAACAAGACATAGAAAAAGTGGAACAAAGAGATGATGTAAAGTAAGAGAGTGGAAAAAAGTTGTAAGTTTCTACTAAACAAAATACATGTAAATTAAACTCACATGCAAAAAACAAAAAACATAATAGATTACAAGTAATTCAACTATATTCTGTGTGTAAATATATTGAGTTCGCCAACTTAAAAACAGAGATTGTTTTGGTGGATTAAAAAAATAAGCAAATGGGGGCACCTGGCCGGCTCAGTCAGAAGAACATGTGACATGGGGTGCCTGGGTGGCTCAGTAAAGCGTCCGACTCTTGATTTCAGCTCACGTCATGGTCTCACAGTTTGTGGGACTGAGTCCCAAGTCAGTCTCTGCACTGACAATGCACAGCATGCTTGGGATTCTCTCTCTCCCTCTCTCTCTGCCCCTCCCCTGCTCCTGTGTGCTCTCTCTCTCTCTCTCTCTCTCCTTCTCTGACTCTCAAAATAAATAAATAAACTTAAAAAAAAATAACAAGCAGAGCATGTGACTCTTGATCTAGGGGTTGTGAGCTCAAGGCCCATCTTGTGTGTAGAGATTACTTAAATAAATAAGACTTAAAAAAATAAAAATAAACAAATGAAAAGGAAACAGAAGATCTCTAAAGATTTATTATATACGAATAGCAGAAATTATGAAAGTTAAATATTAAAAAGATTCCAGAAAAAATGCTAATCATAAAAATGTAGTAGCCACATTAATATCAGCAAAATAAAAGCAAAAATTAGAAGATACAAAGTTAAAATTTGACAAATTTATATCAGAGTAGATATGCCAATAAATCTCTCTGAACTATTAATAGATAACACAGATAAAAATGAGTAGAGATTAATTAATACAATTCAAAATCTTTTGATTTGTGTTAAAGAAAAAAGCCTGAAAATGCATGAGCTAAGTATCCAACTTAAGAAGTTGGAGAAAGAGGGGGACCTGGGTGGCTCAGTCGGCTAATCATCCAACTTCAGCTCAGGTCATGATCCCCCACTTCGTGAGTCTGAGCCCTGCATCAGACTCTGTGCTGACACCTTGGAGCCTGGAGCCTGCTTCAGATTCTGTGTTTCCCTCGCTCTCTGCCCCTCCCCGCACTAGCACTCTGTCTCTCTCCCTCTTAAAAATAAATAAACGATAAAAAAAAAAAGAAAAAGAAAAGGAAATTAGAGAATAAAAAGCTGAAGAAACTCCAAGAAAATAGAAAAAAAATGATAAAAACAGAAATTAATGAAATAGAAAACACAAAGAAAATACAGAGGATTCTACTTATTTTTAAAAAAGAATAATAAAGTAGACAACAGTTGTATGTCTGACCAAGAAAAATAAGAGATAAAGCTTAAATAAAAATAATTAGAAATGAAAAAGGGAGTCTTAACCTCAGACATGCCAAAGACTAAAAAGATAAAAAGAGAACACTAGACCAACTTTCTACCAAAAAATTTAAACATTTTGAAGAAATGAGAAATTTCCTAAAGTATGAACAGCAAAAATGACTCAAGAAGAAAGGAATGGACCTCAGGATTCCGGTAACTGACTAATTCTTTTGCAGAAAACTACTAAAAATCCTGGGAGAAAAATCCAGAAGCCTTTCTTAGAAGCACATACTGAAAAGAGAATAAGAGACTCTGAGACCAAAATTAAGAAAAAGGAAGAACCTGGAAAGGTCAATAGTCATCAGAAGGTGTTTTTGCTCAGTGAGTATTGGCCAGTCCTGAGACCTGAAACTTTAATGTTGACATCCTCCGTAAGTGACGGGCACAGCAATAGCCCAGTGATTGCACTAATTGGCAAGTTGAATAGGAGATCTTCCTGACATCAAAGTGAGACACCAAAGGGCTATATCCTGAGGGTAAGAATGTACCTGAAGTAAACAAGTCCGGTAGTAGTTGTTTCCAGACACTGATTTCAGACTGATAGTGTCCCTGGGTGCCCAGTGGAAACACAGATCACTCTGTAAGAAGGTAGATTTCTATTAGGTTTCAAATTATTCCTATAAATAGGTTTCCAAGTGCTATTCCCAGTGCATATAGAGTTAGACTTATATAGGCACGTAAAGAAGACCACATGAGCAAGAACCGAAAGAAACGACAAATAACAGAAATAGAGTCAAAAATATTTAATATTTAGATTTAGAAAGTTATCAAATAGGTAATAAAACAGTTATGCTTACTATTTAATACAATAAAAGATACATTTGAAATATCTGTAGGAAAAAAAATTACCTAAGCAGGTTTGAAAAAGGTCAAGAAGAAATTTCCAGAACCAAAACAATATGATAGCTGAAATTAAAAACTTGATTAGTGGTTTTAATAGCAGAGCAAACACAGCTGAAAGGGGAATTGGTGAACTAGAAGATAAATTAGAAAAAATATTTTAAAATGAAACAGAGACAAAAAGAAAATACAGAAGAAAAGGTATTGACGTAAATGACAGGAAAGAAATGATTAACATACATTTAATCAGAATCCAGGAAGTAGAGCAGAGAGAAAAGAGGCAAAGGTAACATCCAAAGAGCTAATGGCTGATATATATGTGATTAATAAAACTTACAGGGGCGCCTGGGTGGCGCAGTCGGTTAAGCGTCCGACTTCAGCCAGGTCACGATCTCGCGGTCCATGAGTTCGAGCCCCGCGTCAGGCTCTGGGCTGATGGCTCGGAGCCTGGAGCCTGTTTCCAATAATGTGTCTCCCTCTCTCTCTGCCCCTCCCCAGTTCATGCTCTGTCTCTCTCTGTCCCAAAAATAAATAAACGTTGAAAAAAAAAATTTTATAAAAAAAAAACCTTACAAATATTTGTTTAGTTGAGATTAGTTAAGAGAGAAGGTACAAACAGTTACTATCAGGAATACAAAAAGGGATCATTATTTTAAATGCTGTAGACATTAAAAAATGATTAGAGGATATCATAAACATTCATATATACAGCAAAGGATTTGGCAATACAGAAGAAAGGACACATTCCTAGGAGAACATATTTTGCCACACCTAAGAACTTAATAGCCAGAATTTTCCCACAAAGAAAATTTCAGGCCCAGAAGGCTTTTGAGGATACCAAACACTCTGGTAACAAACATTCAAAGAAGATAAATAGTTCCAAGCTTATATAAAATGTTCTAAAGAATGGAAAAATAGGAAACACTCCTAGTTTCATAGAATGACTTCTTATCAAACATTACAAAGAGGGTGTGAGATATGAAAATACTGGCCAGTTTTAATCATTAGGCAAAATTCTTGAACAAAACAATTCAGAAATGATGATCTTCTCAGTAAATGGTGCTAGAATAATTTGGTGGCCAAATGGAAAAAAAAAAAAGAAAAAAGAACTTCAATCCATATCTTGAAGTATATATAAAAATTAATTCAAAATGGATCCTATACTTAAAGGTGTAGCCTAAGCCATGAAATTTCTGGAAGAAAACACAGGGAAAACTTTATGTCCTCAAATTAGGCAAATATTTCTTATGTATGACATCAAAAGAATACCTATTAAAGAACCAATACATTGGATTTCATCAGAATTAAAAACTTCTATTCTTCAAAAGAAATGTGAAGAGAATGAAAAAGTAAGCCATAGACTTGAAGAGAGTATTAGCAAGTCATATGCCTTATAAAAACTCTAAAAATATTGTAAGAAAACAATTATGACAAAACAACTCAATAAAACACAGAGCAAAATAATTTAACAGACACTTCATTAAAGAATATATACAGGTGGTTGGGAATGCAAGCTGTTACAGCCACTCTGGAAAACAGTATGGAGGTTCCTCAAAAAACTAAAAACAGAACTACCCTATGACCCAGCAATTGCACTACTAGGCATTTATCCACGGGATACAGGTGTGCTGTTTCGAAGGGACACATGCACCCCCATGTTCATAGCAGCACTATCGACAATAGCCAAAGTATGGAAAGAGCCCAAATGTCCATCGCTGGATGAATGGATAAAGAAGATGTGGTATATATATACACAATGGAGTATTACTCGGCAATCAAAAAGAATGGACTCTCGCCATTTGCAACTATGTGGATGGAACTGGAGGGTATTATGCTAAGTGACATCAGTCAGTCAGAGAAAGACAAAAATCATATGACTTCACTCATATGAGGATTTTCAGAGACAAAACAGATGAGCATAATGGAAGGGAAACAAAAATAATATAAAAACAGGGAGGGGGACAAAACAAAAGAGACTCATAAACATGGAGAACAAACTGAGGGTTACTGGAGGGGGTGTGGGAGGGGGGATGGGCTAAATGGGTAAGGGGCACTAAAGAATCTACTCCTGAAATCATTGTTACGCTAGATGCTAACTAATTTGGATTTAAGTTAAAAAAAAAAAAAAGAATATATACAGGTGGCAAATAACCACATGTAAAGATGTCCAACATTATTAGTTATTAAAGCAATGCAGAGACACCGCAATGAGATATCATGGCACGGCTATTGAAATAGCTTAAAAAAAAAATACTGGAAGCACGTGGGTGGCTCAGTTGGTTAAGTGCCTGACTCTCGATTTCGACTCAGGTCATGATCTCATGGTTTGTGAGATCGAGCCCCAGGTTGGGTTCTGCACTGACAGAGAGGAGCCTGCTTGGGATTCTCTCTTTGTCCCTTTCTCTCTCTTTTTCAGAAATAAAGAAAGAAACATTGAAAAAAAAAAGTGCTTAACCTACTAGCCGATACATAAAAAGGAAAAACACACCATGACCAAGTGAGTTTATCCCAGGATTGCAAGGTTGCTTTCATATAAGAAAGTAAATATATATAATCCGCTAAATGAGTAGAGGATCAGGGGCCCTTTGGTGGCTCAGTCGGTAAGCATCTGACTCTTGGTTTTGACTCTGGGCATGATTTCACAGTTCATGGGTTCAAGCCCTGAATCTAACCCAAGCAGAGCCTCCTGGGGATTCTCTCTTCCTCTCTCTCTGCCCCTCCCCTGTTCTCTCCCTCTCTCTCTCTCCTCCCTGTCTCTCAAAATAAATAAATAAACTTAAAAAAAAAGACTAGAAAAGTAATGAATATTTCAATAGATACAAAAAAAGCATTTGATGTATTTCAATATACATTTATGATTTAAAATATAACTTTTATAAAGCCAGGAATAAAACCACATTTCCTTAAACTGATAAAAAGTATCTACAAATAACAACAATATCTTTACTGCAGATATCATACCCAATGGTGAAATACCAAACACTTCCCCTTTAAGAATGAGACTCAAACAAGGACAATTGCTGTTAAACTTTTACTTTGTTTCAATCAGCTCTCTACTGGAGTCTTAGCCAGGTGAGTATGGCAAGAAAAATATACCAAAGATTGAAAGATTTTTATTTTTTCCCCCTTTTTAAAAAAATGTTTATTTTTGAGAGCGAGAGAGCGTGTGTGCACAGAGAGTGGGGGAGTATCCCAAATGGATCGTTGAGGGGATCCCAAGTGGGTTCTGTGCTGCCCGCAGAGAGCCTGCTGTGGGACTGGAACTCACAAACCCTGCCATCATGACCTGAACAGAAAAGAAGAGTCAGACACCTAACCCACTGAGCCACCCAGGCGCCCCAAAGATACAATGATTTTTAAAAACATAATGGTTATGTCTAGCAGATGAAATATTTATATGAAAATAAAATTCAAAAGAATTTATTAGTTACTAGAATAAGAAAAGGAGTTCAGCAAGGTTGTGAAATGCAAAATAAAATATAAAAATTAGTTGCGTTTCTACAAATCAGCTAACAACTGGGAACTAAAGCCACTCCAAGTACTTTAAACAGAAGTTTAACAGAGGAAATTAGAGGAATATGAAATCATCGGAAGTTTTGGGCTTCCAAATATGACGCTCAGAACGACACAGAATGATCCTCCAAAGACCACAATAAACAAGTTAGAGAATCAGGTCACCGCATTCAGTAACACACCGCCAGTGCTGCGATTCAGGAATGTGAAATCGGAAAGCCACTTCCCAACTGCCTCTCAACTCAATGCCTGTGAAATGTGACTGGATTCTAGAACACTGCCGCAGACGAGCTCCACATCTCAATGACCGTGCTTACTTACTAGCCAAAAACGGATGAAGTGTCAGAAAGATGACCTCTGCCTTACTTTCATCTTCCAAATTTCCTGTAAATTTACATGATTGGTGGAAACTAATTCACAAAGATAAAACTAGCTTCGGAAGAGTCTGCAAAATGTAGATTTTAGCCTTCCAGACTCTGCTGGAAGGTGGCAGTGACAATACAACAGTGATACTAGGAAAGAGTAGGAATGAAAACTGAGGGTCAACCATATCCACTTCATCCAGCAACAAAAATTGAACGAATGTAATAAAAAATGTAAGATATATAGAATCCACAAAATGAAGCATTTAGGAATGCTCCTAATAAGATATGCAAGACCTTTATATAAAAATTATGTTATTCAATTAAATTGAAGAACACTTACATAAATGCAGAGATATATCATTTTCATAGGTAGGAAAACTCAATATCTGAAAGAAGTAATTTCTTCCTAAACTGGGCTGTAGATTCCATTGAATTCCAATCTAGATCCCCACGAGATTTTTTAGAGGAACTTTGACAAACAATCCTGAAGAACAGGCAGAATTTATTAAACAGCTCTATAGTTAAGTGATGGACTATTGGTGTAGGGTTAGATCAATTGACTTGCGAAACAGAATAAGGAGCCAAAGTCAGACTCGTATAAGGAAACCTGATATATGTCAGAGATCATGTTGCGATTTCAGTGGGGAAAGAATGAGCTAATCACTTATCAGTGCTAGGAAAATGGGTTATAAAATAGGACCCCTACTTCGCACCATACAGGAATATCAATTCCCGCCCGAGGAAGGACTTAAATGTGACGGGTAAAGTTTCAAGACTTTAAAAAGAAAACATGGAAGCAGATGAAATGGTTATATTGGATTTATGATCTCAGGATTGGAAAGTATTTCTTAAACAAGATACGAAAGCAATAATCATAAAGCAGCTCACGTTTAGAACATTAAAATGAATCTCCTGGGCGCCTGTGTGGAGTGTAGTTGGTTAAGCGTCCAACGCTTGGATTTGGCTCAACCCATGATCTCACAGTTCGTGAGTCTGAGCCCTACATCGGGCTCTGCACGACAGTGTGGAGCCTGCTTGAGATTGTCTGATTCTCTCTCTCTCTCTCTCTCTCTCTCTCTCTCTCTCTCTCTCTCCCCCCCTTCTCTCTCTCTCTCCCCCCCGTCTCTGTCTCTCTCAAAATAAATAAACAAATTTTTTTATGAACAAAATAAAATGAATGTCTTTATTGCATGAAAAAACATGGAGAAGTAGTGAACTTCTGTAAATCAGTAAGGAAAAGTCAGACAACCCAGTTGAAAAATGGGCAAAAGACATAAAGAGCATTTCATAGAAGAAACATGATGATACGAATAAAAATATGAGTCAAACATAGGGAAAGATGCTCATCTCATCTTGTTAGCAGTGATAGAGTAACTCTTGCTTTGGGATACAAACACAAAAATATTCAAGGCCACACTGCTAGTAGCTAAACTTGTAAACAAATCCAAAGTTTTCTTAAACAATAGAAGGGACAAGTTGCGGTGTGTTTATACGAGGGGATATTATATGGCAGCAAAAATGAATAAACTGACATTAGAAGCAATCACAGGGATTAATCAATTCAATATTGAGTGCTATGAACAAGTTGCGAAGGCTGCATAGAGTATGAACCCAGCTCAAAGACAGGCAAAATGAAACAAACTTAAAAATCGCTTGTGAAGGAAGGGTAAAAAAAAAAAAAAAAAAAAAAAAAAGTAACAAGAACAATGTTTATAAGTAAGGATACTATAAGCAAAAAAATCCAGGCTAGCATTTACCTTATTGGGAGGAAGGTTGGGCTCGCTGAAAAGTCAGACTTTGAACATGTTCAGTGTGTTTCATATTTATATTATTTGTCAAGCCTAGACTAGCAGCATAGTCATTAAAATAAAACTAAGACAAGGATGCCTCTTATCACCATTATGTTCTCCCCTTTGTTCTAGAAGTTCTAGCCCAGGAAGTGAGATGAGAAAATGAAATAATTGTATAAAGGCAGAGTAAAATGATTTTTAATGATTTTTATTTGCGCATGGTGGGAGGACAATTTGAACTTGCAAGGGCTAATTCCAAAGCTTGTGCTCTGAAACACTTTGCTCTATTGTCTCCAAATAAATACTGAAAATAAAATCGTTTCTCTGTAACAGAAATAACCAGTGACCAGGACATTTGTTCAATGGCAAGCATTCTCAAACTAGGCTAGTAATGTCTTACTTAAAAGTACATATGCCTCAGGGGCTCCTGGGTGGCTCAGCTGGTTGGGCAACTGACTTCAGCTCAGGTCATGATCTCACAGTTGGTGAGTTCGAGCCCCGTGTCGGGCTCTGGGCTGACAGCTCAGAGCCTGGAGCCTGCTTCGGATTCTGTGTCTCCCCCTCTCTGCCCCTACCCTGCTCATGCTTTGTGTCTCTCTGTCTCTCAATAATAAATAAACGTTAAAAAAAATCTCTTTAAAAAGTACATATGCCTCAGATGGACCAAATCTATATATGCAATGTGATCAAGACTGTCTCTCCCGCAGTGCTGCAGAAACATCTTAAATTCTTCCGTTTCCCCCTTTTTAGACAGCATGCAGATTGCTATCTTTCTATTAATTTGGTTTTTCTTGAGAGGAGTTACAATAATATTATTGATCAGGTATTGATTATCCCCCCTGAAACTATGCCTTGATTGGCTTGGGGTGGTTTTGCAGCTCCCCTCCAGAGTTACTTCCATTAGGAATTGATTCTTTCTAACTTCCCCCTGAGATGGTAATTTTACACATTAGGATTCATCTTAGGACATTTTCTACGGTCTGGAAATTCAACACTCATAACCAGTGTTTTCTAGCTCATCTATAACTTCCATCAGAATCTTCATTAATTCCTTTTGTCCTGGGGACTCTCAACCGTTCAAAGAGGTTTGCTGAGCCTGTTGCTTTTCCTTCTGGAAAATGCTGGGAACACTCTCACTCGTGCCCTCCCTCACTACGTCCCTCATGTGGCGCAGGTTTGTCGGGCTTGCTCCTGCAGGGGCTCTGTGCCACCTTCCTCTCCTCACAATCTTGGATTTCAAGCCAGTCTCCAGTCAGCTTTGGAATCGTAAGTTAGAGCTAGAAGGGACTTTGGAGATCAGTTTGGTTTTATAAGCAAGCAAACAAAGGCCCACGCTATGTTTCCTGCTCGCTTCCTCCAGGACATTGTCCTGCATCAGCTCCTTGCTCCGGAAAACCCGATAGGATTCGGTAACGAGGAGGATCCCGGCTGTGAAAATACAGACCTGGAAACGAGAAACAAGGCTGCCACCGTGTGGTGCGAACTTGAACAGCAAGGAGCGATTTATACAGAGAATTGTGAGAATTGAGGAAATTATGCTCCGTGAATTTTCATTAATTAGAACAGTAATGACCCACTTTTGTAATTGTTATTGCGATTCACTTAGTGAGATTTACAGGAACGTGAGATCCTTTTTAGACTGCATCCAGAAGTCTTTAGACCAGGAGTTGTCTTAAGTCCCGGGAAGATGTTATAATTGATCAATGTTTGCAACTGAGAGGTCTAGGGAAAGAATATATACGTTTTTATCTTAAAAGTAGGTCTAGATATGCCCCATTTTATTTTGTAGAACTATTAAGTAAAATAATATTTATAGGATATTAAATTCTTAAAATTCTCTTTGTTCCTACCTTTTATCACAACTACTTTTGGCATGATAGTCATGTTGTATAAATGAGATAAGTAAGTAGAATTTAATGAAGTCTAAGTGAGGCAATTATTTAAACATTACGCTTTTTTTTTTTAATTTTTTTTTCAACGTTTATTTATTTTTGGGACAGAGAGAGACAGAGAATGAACGGGGGAGGGGCAGAGAGAGCGGGAGACACAGAATCAGAAACAGGCTCCAGGCTCCGAGCCATCAGCCCAGAGCCTGACGCGGGGCTCGAACTCACAGACCGAGAGATCGTGACCTGGCTGAAGTCGGACGCTTAACCGACTGCGCCACCCAGGCGCCCCAAACATTACGCATTTTGATGAATTTGCTCTCAGTGGTTATATAAGTGTTGCTCTAGTGTGAGTGTCACGGAAATGTGCACTGAGATCTATTCTGGGCCACACCTAAAGGGGAGACCAAGGGAGACTCACCAGCTGAGTTGCCCAGAGGTCGCTTCCGTGGATGTGATGCTTTCAGCAAGCAGACACAGGGTGAGAGACAAGGCCATGAAACACGAATTTGCCAAAAGTATTTGCTGTATCAGCAGCTATCCTCATCCTAGACTATTGCAAATTGCTTGTGTCAAGTACCCACGGGTCTGCCTTACCTCACCTGGAATTAATGAGAATGGGCAAGGGGTACCGGATCCAGAACTCCGAGAAATGGATCGCTCACCGTAAGACAGCTTAACATTCTTCCGGGAGCCTAATAACCTCAGAGTCGCAATGGAGATGTGGGTACAGAAAGGAACAACTGATTTCCAGCGGGTTTTCTCAAAGACAAGGCCTTAGTCGAGGCACTGCATTTTCAGCCTGGCATCCGGAAGTCTTAGCACACCAAAAAAATAGTCCCTTGGTGAGAAATTCAGGCGGTTAGTGAAAAGAGTACTGATTTTCTTTTTTTTTTTTTTCCAACGTTTTTATTTATTTTTGGGACAGAGAGAGACAGAGCATGAACGGGGGAGGGGCAGAGAGAGAGGGAGACACAGAATCGGAAACAGGCTCCAGGCTCTGAGCCATCAGCCCAGAGCCCGACGCGGGGCTCGAACTCACGGACCGCGAGATCGTGACCTGGCTGAAGTCGGACGCTTAACCGACTGCGCCACCCAGGCGCCCCAAGAGTACTGATTTTCTAATCAGATGGTCCCAGGTTCATATTCTTAGATCCATCATTTACTGACTAGGTGTTCTTGGACTTTAGTTTCCCATAGGTTCAAATAGAAAGATTAATAGCATGTACTCACATACTGCTTATTGTTTAATATGGTTGTTATTATAGTTTGCTACTTCGGGAGATAATGTAGGTAAACATCGATTCTAGAGCAAGTCTCCACAAATGTTTTTGTCCCCTTGGGATTCTTTGATGATGGCGATGGTAACGGCCAGGAAAAATCCTGAGATTTAAGTACCTGGGAAGTTGATTAACAAATCCATTTTGTCTGATGAATAGAAAAATAAAGCACAGGAAGAGAATGGCTTGGGCAGTCTTCCAGTTATCAGCATACTACCTCTCAGTCTCCAATCCACTCTTTTGCCGCTGGATTTTATAAGCATCTCTCCTTTGCCGCTGGCACGTTAAACTTTGTCAGTAGAGGGCGCTGGAGGGACACTGCAGGAGGAAGGGGCTCTTTTTTTTCAAATTCATTTACTATGTTCCTTCCCAGCAGGGTCCTTTGATGGGCCAGCTTCTGCAGGCCAGGCTCCTCCAGCTCAAGTGGCAGCCAGCAGGGGCCAGTGGCCAGCAGAATACAGCACCTCCCTGTGGGGACCTCCACCCAGTAGCTCTTCTGGTGGCTTTACAATGACTTTGGAGGTGTGGCACCTCTCGTGGATGGCTTTCCCCTGCACACTTCCCAGAGGGCAAATTTCCAGTGAATCCGAGCCATGGTTCCCAGTTTACCAGCCCCTGCCTGCCTCCCACCAGAAGAGTGTTCCCTGCATCCTAGTCCCATGCCAGCCTGTGCTCCAATCAACTACGGGCCATTTCTGGCCCAGAATAATCCAGGGATATTTTTTTCTGTCCAGTGGACTTCTCCAATAAGGCCTGAGGCCTAGACTTGGGAGGGGGGGCCTCTTTTCCACGTTTGTTCCCTCTGTGGGTATACTTTCTCAGCCCCATGGTTCTCTATTTCTAATTAATCTTTTGCTCTAGTTAATTTTTGATTTTCCTTATTTTTACTTTTTTTGTAGTTAACTTTTTAAATTACACTTTCTTCTTCAAATTGCTATATGATTTCTGGTTGCACACCGACAATAAAAGTGGGTCCTTCACCCAACCTCTGTGAAAACCCAGTTAACTCTATTCCACCATAGAAGTAACTGTTTTGTGACAAAACTTCCTCTGTCCCTCATATCTTCCTGGAAAGTTCTGAATATAGAACGCAGACTGTTGTTTCTTGATGTCAGTCACGTCCCTTTTGTCAATTCATCCTTGACTCAGATGTATAAATTTCGTTAAAAGGTCAAGTCGATATTGGTGGGCACCTTCAAAGGTTATGCTTCTTCCTGTTCTTATTTGATTTAATTATAATTAGGCAGATGTGTACTTTTCTGGAATCTACCGTACTCACACCGCAACTAAGCTTTCCAACTGAGGCAGCTGGGAAAGGCTTCATGAGATGGGCGGCATTTGAGTCCGACTTTAAAGGAAGGATAGGATTTCACAAAACTGAAATGTATCCGCAATCACGAGGCTATTTCAAGCGTAAGTAAAAGATCCAGGGCATACCTGTTGACCTGGAATAAACACATTGGATAGGGAAGAAGTAGGCCTAGAGTTGAGAAGAAGGTAAAGTCAGATCATGGAAGGCCTTGAATGCTAGGCAAAGAAGCATAGAGAGATACTATATTTTCATGAAGATTTGGCTTCAGGGTAGACTAAGTTGAATTGGAAAGGGATTCTAAGACCTAATCAAAGACACTAATGAGAAAGCTATCATAGTAACCAAGATATCAGGCAGTCTGGACCCTAATAATGGAACAATGGAGAGTAGGGAAAATGGAAAGGAAGGAAGGAATGGAAGTATAAAAACTATATAAAGGAAGAATACGTTAGAGACTGAACGGACAGATACAGGAGAGGAAATCTTGATGATTCTAGGTCTCCGGTTTATGTGTTACGGAAACAGGGGACCATAGGAAGACAGAGTTAGTGCTGATTTTCTAACCTAGGTGGAATATACTGTGAGGAATGGAAAGTCCGTATAATAAATATAACTGGTAGACTGATGTAATTCAAATACTTTATTTACTTCCTTGTTCATCCATTCTGCTACTGCCTCCTTTAAAAAGTGTTCAGTGGGGGAATTTGTTCTTATTTCCTTAAATGAAAGTTTGGCCTCTCACTTTTCTGCTCACTCTCAGTAGACAGTGCTAAGTGTCATGGAGTTTCAATTCAGTAAGTAGAATATCCAGCCCAAGATCTGAAGAGAAGTTCTGGGCTATCTTATGTGTTAAGGCTCAACTCCCCCAGCACAGGCCAACCTAGGGCCGCAAGTGGCAAAGGGCCATAGAGTTGAACCCGTCTCCATCTCTCCTCCCTTTTTGTTCCTTCCTCTACCCTCAACCCTGCCAGTTTCTCATCTTGTAAAGTTGAAACAGGAAGGAGTTGTCCCAGAGACTCTTAAGGGGAAGGGAAAGATGTCATAAGAACAGGGTATCATTATAATCTGACTCCATGGGGTCTGGACCTGGCACATGTTTAGAGCCAGCTTTCTCTTGTGGGCATTGTCCTTTGTCCCAGACAGATGCATCTCCACTCTTGGAGGCCGCCTGAGGCTCTTCGTGTGGATTTTAACCCTTGGGTCCCTCTGCCCCTCCAGGTGGTCTGCTTAGACTGGGCCCATTGTGACCCCAAGCCTATTCCCTCTCCCCTGTGGGGACAGGCTCTGGGTGTATAGATCCTTGCCCAGTATCCCACTCCTTGTTTTGCCTTAGAAAAAGCCAACCCTCCTGCATCCCTTCCCAGAACAGAAATAAAAATAAAACACTGAGCTTATCTGAGTAGCCCTGGGGAACCCCCTCCACCCCACGAGATAGCTGGCTCCTCCTTTCCCTCTTGGAATTGGGGTGGGATTGGGCTCATAGCTTAGTCCCATGCCACCATATTGTCTTCCAACTCTCCCTACACTTTCCTGCCCCTTTTATATTCTTGATGTGGTTGAGAGATTCAAGGGTAATGAAACCAATTTTCCTAGCCAGTTTTCTTCATAAATTCTTCGTAGTGGGATCCTGTCATGAATGTCAACATTGATTTCATTATAGTGTCTCAGTAGAAACTTTAATTTGAGCAATCTTTCACATAATACTAATCCCAATGGTAATTTTTTTTTCTGAATTTCTTTTACAAAGGATAAATTAAGTCAATGCTATAATTGTTGTGCCCACACTTATATCAATACATTTACATATATATTTAGAGATTTGGTATATTAGTTTCCAATTGCTGCTGTAACAAATCACAAATTCAGTGGCTTGAAGCAACACTAACGTGTTATCTCACAGTTTGGGAGGTCAGCAGTTTGAAATTGGTTTCACTGGGCTAAAATCAAGGTGTCAGCATCTAGGGAAGACTCCATTCCCTTGTCTTTGCCAGCTTCTAAAGGCTGCCAGCATTTTGGCTCGTGGCCCCCATCTTCAAAGCCAGCAACAGCAGTTGGTTCTTTCTCCCTTTGCGTCACTCTGCCCCTGATGCTTCTGTCTCCTCTTCCACATTTAACTCCCCCGTGCTTGCATCAGGTTCACCCAATTCATGCAGAATCATCCCCCTAACTTACAGTTCGCTTCAGCTGATCGGCAACCTTAACTCCCTCTGCAGCCTTAATTCTCTTTTGGCATGCCTACCAAGGAAGGTTCAGTCAGAGAAGCAGAACCAGTAGGAGGTATGTATTAAGAGATTTATTGCAAGGGGTTGGTTTCTGGGAACTGTGGGTGCTGGCGAGGCAAGTCAGGAAGGCAGCTGGGCATCTTGGGCTTGGGCTGAAATTGCTGTCCACAGGTGGAGTCTCTTTTTTTCTTCCAGGAAGCCTCAGCCCTGCTTTTAAGGCCTTTCAAATGATTGAATGAGTCTCCTATAAATTATGCAAGACCTTCACTCTTACTTCAAGTCAACTTTAACTGATTGTGGACTTTTGGTTTCATAACTGGGACTATATATAACCTTGGCAAGCTGACATGTCAAAAAAAAAAAGCCATTACAGTTCACTCTTTGTCAGCGTGGCACCTATGCACACCTCTATAAATGATACTTATGCTCCAAATAAAGGCGACAACAGAGTCCTACTTCCACCTGACGTCACACATCCTGCATGCAACAAAACACACCCAGCCTTTCTCCACAAGAGGATGCAGAGTGCTTGGGTGATATTCACTCTTCTCTTTGACAGACTGTACCTTAAATGGTATGATACAAAGTTAACTTTATTCATACATCTTAGGGGCGCCTGGGTGGCTCAGTGGGTTGAGTGTCTGACTTCAGCTCAGGTCATGATCTCACGGTCCGTGAGTTCGAGCCCCGCGTCGGTCTCTGTGCTGACAGCCCTGAGCCTGGAGCCTGCTTCGGATTCTGTGTCTCCCTCTCTCTGACCCTCCCTCATTCATGCTCTGTCTCTCTCTGTCTCAAAAATAAATAAACATCAAAAAAAAATTAAAAAAAATAATACATCTTATGTTCTATGATAAGGGGATAAGAGGGGGAAAAAACAAAAATAATTCGTTAAAATAATATGCATACAGACATATTCATGACAAAACAAGGAGAAACACTCACACCTAGGGCAGCCCCAATTTCTGCAGCTGGTCACATGGCTTAGTTGGTATTTGTAGGCATCTTCTCCCACTACCCCTTCCCTATTCCCTTTGCCCTCAGCAAGCACCTCATTGATTTTGGTTCTTTACATGGTAGGGCGACCCAAACTTTCGTTTGTAAAGTTCTGGGTTGTTAGTAACCCTGGCTGAATTGGATTGTTGCAGTTTTCCATTTGCTTTACTACAGGGTGTGATGCTTAATTTGGGGGTCAACTTGAGTGGGCCATAGGGTGCCCAGATAGTTGGCTAAACAGTATTTCTGGGTGTGTCTGTGGGGTGTTTCCAAATGAGAGTAGCATTTGAATTGGTATACTGAGTGAAGCAGATCACCCTCTTAAGTGTGGATGGGTACCATCCAATTCATTGAGGGCGCTGGGTTAGAAGAAAATGGCAGAAGAAGGGAAATTGACTCGCTCTGTCTAACTGCTTGAACTGAGATGGTCTTCTCCTGTCCTCAAATTTTGACTTACACCATTAAATCTCCTGTTCCCAGGCCTTTGGACTTGGACTGGAACTTACACGTTGGCTACCCTGGTTTTTAGGACTTTGGATTCAGATTGGAATATCACTGGCTTTCCTAGGTCTCCAGCTTGCAGATGGCAGACTGTGAAACATCTTAGCTTCTATAATTAAATAAGCCAGTTCCTTACAGTATCTATCTATCTATCTATCATCTATCTATCTATCTATCTATCTATCTATCTATCTATCTATCGTATTAGTCTGTTTTTCTGAAGAGGTCTGACTAATCCAGAGGGCAAGATAGGACAGTCAACCCTCATTTTTGAAAGATTCCATATTTGCAAATACACCTATACTAAAATTTATTTATAATCCCCAAAGCAATACTTTCTGGCTTTTATGTTCATTCTTTTTTTAAAATTTTTTTTTTCAAAGTTTATTTATTTTTGGGACAGAGAGAGACAGAGCATGAACGGGGGAGGGGAAAAGAGAGAGGGAGACACAGAATTGGAAACAGGCTCCAGGCTCTGAGCCATCAGCCCAGAGCCCGACGCGGGGCTCGAACTCACGGACCGCGAGATCGTGACCTGGCTGAAGCCGGACGCTTAACCGACTGCGCCACCCAGGCGCCCCTATGTTCATTCTTGAAACACACAGAGAAAAATTTGAATGCCCACTGGGCTTATTTCTAGGTGAGGTTACAAACAAGATGATGCTCTCTCTGCCTTCTTGTTTCAGCGCCTATACAGAGATGACCGGAGAATGAAGCCAGTCAGGCATAGCGCAGTGTCGTGCAAGAAACTCCAACTCTGGGGCCATTTGGGCAGGATTTGAATCCCAAATCTGGCGTCTGCTAGTGGAGCAGATTCAGGCAAGTCGCTTAACACTTCTGAACCTCATTTGCATTAAAAAAAAAAATTAAACATTTTATCTTGAGATGGCTGTAGCATTTTCACTTTTGTAAAACAAAGAAAATAGAATCTACCAAGACGAATTGTTCTAGGATTTAAAATTGCACTTTATGTTAGAAATGTGTGTATATGTATATGAAATATATACAAATCTCCCATAGGAGCTATGGTTCAGTATTTCCTAACTCTATTTGCAGTGGCCTTGTAGAACATAACCACCACAAATAAGGAGAACTGATTGTACTAACAGGTGCCCTAGGATACCTCCTGTATATTCTTCCTACTTTCATCATGTAGTCATAACCCAATTTCTTTGTTAATCCAGTCAAATCATTCCAGCCAATATAGTAACCACTTTTTTTTTTGGCCCGTTGTTTCAGAGTCATGGGGACCCCAAAGTGGGAGGATGGCAGTTTCAGTTTCCAGTTCAGTGGAAGAGTTTTTGTGTCTCCTGGTGGAACAATTCTTCCCCTTCGGGACTAAGACTTCTAGACCGGCAGAGTGTAAGGTCATGTAGACAAGTAACAAAAATTTCAGTAGTGAATCACAAGGGTTAATGGTGAGTGGAATATTCCCATTTCCACCCTTTGGTTCTTGGACCTGGGAATCCTGGCTACGGGAGGCACAGCGTGTATTGGGTGCTGAGTTAGAGCATGTGCAACCTCTTGGAGGACATTGTGCCAGCTCAGCCAGTTAGTGCTAACTTAGCGAGTGCTGCAACTGTCTTCAAAAGGCCATTCTACCATCCTGTGAAGTTAGCTGCTTTAAGATAGGAGGGTACACGGTAAGACCAGTGATTTCCATGAATATGGGCCCTTTTTGCCATACTTACTTGCTGTGAAGTGAGTTCATTGATCAGAAGCAATGCTGTGTGGAATCCCAACAGTGGATAAAGGCTTTATTCTTATAAGTGTACTCTGGGGCACAGACTGAATCTTCTGTCCGCAGATGGAATTTCTTCATCATCAGGAAAACCTCCACTCTGATTTTAAGGGCTTTCAACTGATTGACTCAGGCCCACCCAGATTATCCAGACAATCTCTCATACTTCGAGTTAACTGATTTTGGATAAAAATGAAAAATAAGTGAGAGAGGAGAATATGACAAAGGGACAACGAGAGCGAAGAAAACAAACACGATTCCTTTGGTGGAGTCAGTGCATCAAATTGGCTACATGACCCTGAATATTTGCTATGATCTTGCTACCAAGGATTTGTCTGTGATCCTTTAAGCATCTGTGCAAAGCATCTGTACATATTACCTCAGTCACAGTATTAAGAAGAGAAACAAACCAATTGACAGGAGAAGTATAGCCATGCCTGACATTCTGGAACATTAGTGAAATCGGTGAGCATAGCATTTTAGGTTCTCAAGAACACCCTTAAAATGAAAACAGTAGCAAATGATAGAACCCCATTTTATATAATAGTTCATATTATATGTGTTTTATAGAATATGTTATGTTTTATATAATATGTTTTATATAGTATGTTTTATATATTATATGTGCTGTGTAAGCAGCACAGTTGAGTAAATGGAGTCGTACCCACAGATCATTTAAAGTGGCTCACAACCAGCTCTCTACTGCTTCATAGTACAACTGGGGGCAAGTTTTAGGGTATTTGACAGTTGGGATGGATTATATATGCTTCTGGCTACTCTCTATATTTGTAGTTTATAGTAACTGCAGTTTACAGAGTATACTACTTTGGGTTGTCCTTTAAGTTAAAAAAAAATGTGTACGCGATAAAGTTGTCATTTCAAATTAATTGGCAGTGAATGAATTATTTAATAGATTATTTGGGGACAAATGACTATTCACTTGGAAAAAAGTAAATCACTTCTTTATATAATATGCAGAAATTAATTCCAAGCTTAACTAAGAGTTTAGAAAATTTTAATAATAATCCTAGCGTAAGGAAAGCCTTCTTAAGCACCCGTTGAAGTTCTATATCCTTTATGAATTTCTGTATAGTTGTTTTACCAAATGTTGAGTGAAGGGTGTTGAATTCTCTAACAATAATCGCGGATTTGTCTCTCTTTCTCCTTTCGGTTCCATTAATTTCCACTTCACATATTTTTCACCTGTGTTTATTGGTGCATACACATTTGAGGTTGTTGTTTTTCTGGTGGACAGACCATTTTATAATTATATTAATGTCCCTCTTTGTCACTAGTAATTTCCTTTGCTCTGAAATCTATTTTTTATGGTGTGTATATAATTGCTCCTTTTTTTTTTTATTGTTTGCATGATACATCTTTTCCCCATCCTTTTACTTTCAATTTACCTATATTGTTATACTTTAAGAGAATTCATGTAGACAACATACAGGTTGGTCATTTTTTTAATCCACTCTGGCAATCTCTATATTTAATTTATATATTTATATCATTCACATTCAATGTAATTATTGATATGTTGGGCTTATGTCTGCCATTTCATTTTTATCTCTGTTTTTGTTTCTGTTTTTTTCCTCCTGTGTTACTGAGTTATTTGAATACTTTTAGAATTCCATTTTGTTATGTATAGTGTTTTTCAGTGCACTTCTTTGTATAGTTTTATTAGTAGTTTCTCTAAGCATTACCTTGTATATATATAATGTATTACACAGTCTACCAGTGTCATTATTTAATCAGTTCAAGTGAAGTATAGAAATCTTATATCTTTTTATGTTCATTTACCCTCTCCCATCTGTAATTCAGTGTCAGACTTAAATATTTCCTCTACATATGTTTAGAACCACATCTGACAGTGTTATGTAGTAATTTTTGCTTCAGCTGTCAATCATAATTTGTGGGTTTTTTTTGTTTTTGTTTTTTATTTTTGAGAGAAAGAGAGAGAGAGAAAGAGAGAGCACATGAGTTGGGGAGGGGCAGGGAGAGAGGGAGACACAGATCCGAAGCAGGCTCCAGGCTCCAGGCTGTCAGCACAGAGCCGGACTCGGGGCTCAAACCCACAAACTGTGAGATCATGACCTGAGCTCAAGTGGGATGCTCAACCAACTGAGCCACCCAGGTGCCCCAACTATCAATCATATTTTAGAAAACTCAAGAAGAGACTGAAAATCTGTTGTGTTTTACCCATATTTTTCCCTGCCTTGCCCTTTCTTACTCCTTTATGTTCCAGCGTTCCTTCTTAGATAATTTTCTTTCTATTTAGGAATTTCCGTTCGCCATTTTTTAGGGGTAGTCTATTGATGACAGATTCCCCTAGTTTTCTTTCATCTGAGATTGTCTTGATTTTCTCTTCATTCCTGAAAAATTTCTTATGAGTATAGGATTCTGCCTTGACAATTCTTGCTTTAGGCACCTAAAAAATATCGCTTCACTTCTTACTGTTCTCCATTGTTTCTGGATGAGAAATCCGCTGTCATTTTAATTGTGTTACCCATGTAGCTAAGGTATCGTTTTTCCCTGATTGCTCTCAAGATTTTTTTTTTTTTTTTGGTCTGTAGATTTCAGAAGTTTAATTGTGTTGTAGTTTAGCCTGGATTACTTTGGATTTATTCTGTTTGGGGTTCACTCACCTTGAATCTGTAAGTTTATGTCTTTGCCAAATTTAGGATGTTTTCAGTCATTACATCTTTGACTGCTTTTTCAGTCCTGCTCTCTTTCCCTCTCCTTCCTGGATTCTGATGATACAAATGTCAATTTTATATATATATATAAATTTTATATATATATAAATTGTATATATATATATGTAAATTATATATATATATATATATATATATATATAACAAAAAAATTTGTTAGGTCTTCAGGGTCCTGTTACATTTTATATATATATATATATATTTATATTATATATATATATTTATATATATGTATATATATTTATATATGTATATATATTTATATATATGTATATATATTTATATATGTATATATGTATACATATATATGTATATATGTATATTTTATATATATATATATATATAAAACAAAAAAATTTGTTAGGTTTTCAGGGTCCTGTAAGATTTTATATATATATACATATATATATTTATATATATTTATATTATATATATATATTTATATATATATATTTATATATGTATATATATGTATATATATGTGTGTGTGTGTGATGTGTGTGTGTGTGTGTGTGTGTGTGTGTATATATATATATATATATATATATATATATATAATCTAACAGGACCCTGAAGACCTAACAAATTTTTTTTCAACATATTCCTTCTCTTTTGTTCAGACTGAGTAATCTCCTCCAGCTCACCGATTCTTTCCTGTGTGATCTCCATTCTGCCATTGGGCTCATCCACTGAGCTTTTTATTTTTGTTATTGTCTTTTTCAGTTCTACAGCCTTCATTTAGTTCTTTTTTATATCTTCTCTCTCCACCTTCTCCTTCTCCTCTTTCCTTTTTCCTCTTCTTCTTCCTCATCCTTCTCTTTGGCTAAGACTTCCTATTTCTTTGCTAAAGCTCTGGATCTTGTCATTTGTGTCAACATGTTTGTAATTACTCATTGAAGCATTTTTATCATGGCTGCTTTAAAATATTTGTTGGATGGGGTGCCTGGGTGGCTCTGTTGGGTAAGTGTCATGACCCAGGTCATGATTCCATGGTTCGTGGGTTCAAGCCCCGCATCAGGCTTTGTACTGACAGTGCAGAGCCTGCTTGGGATTCTCTCTCTCTCTCCCTCTGTCTCTGCCCCTCCCCCCACTCCTGCTCTCTCTTCTGTCTCTCTCTCCAAATAAATAAATAAACATTAAAAATATATTTACAAGCAAATAAAATAAAATATTTTTGGATAACTCTAACATCTTTGTCATCTCAATGTTGGCATCTATTGATTGTTGTCTTTTAAAAAAAGATTTTATTTTTTTTTAAGAACAATTTTAGGCCCACAGCAAAATTGAGAGGAAGGTACAGAGATGACCCATATACCCTCTTCCCCCACACATGCATAACCTCCCCCATTATCAACATCCCACACAAGAGTGGTATATTTGTTACAATTGATGAGCCTATATTGACACATCATTATCATTCAAAGTGCATAGTTTACAATAGGGCTCACTCTTGATGTTGCACATTATGTGGGTTTGGACAAACGTATAATGACATATGTGACCAGTATAGTGTCATAGACAGTATTTTCACTGCCCCAAAAATCCTCTGTGCTCTGCCTTTTCATTCCTCCACCTCCTGGCAACCACTGATCGTTTTAATATCTCCATGATTTTGCCTTTTCCAAAAAAGTCTTGACCTTCCACCTGACCTCTTCTAGTATCACCCCAGCAGGGATGGGGAGGGCCATTTCCTTACTGGCGCGTGGGGATAGAAGTCCAGTGTCTTCACACGGTCTACACTGACACTGCTGGGGTGGGGCTTGTTCCATGTTGTTCCTTGATCTGATGTTCACTTTGTATAAAAACGTCAAGTTTTTAATTGTGCTTCGCCATCAGAATAGAGAAAAGTATATCTGCTTCAGCTTCCTGGAAGCAGAAGTCCTCAGCAAAATTTTTAAAAATTTGATAACATTGGATATTATCAAGGATGTGAGGCAATTGGTACTGGGAGTATGAACTTGTAAAAATTGTGGTGAGAGTCATTTGATAATAGCTATCCAGAAATTTTAACAAGATCAGCAGTCCTACTTGTAAGAATCTATTCTGTGCAACGGCTAACATGAGTACATAAATAATAAAGATGCTTCTCTTAGCATTGTTTGTCATAGTGAAAATAATTAGAAACAATTTATCAACAAATAGAGGAATGCTTACAAATACCGTGGTATCCAAACGGTGACATTATATGCAGCCATGACTTTTTATAAAGTAAGCTGCAAAAAAAAAAAAAAAAATGGATAGCACATTCTCATTTCTCCTACAAAAATTGTTGAGTAGCCTTTTCCTTGGCTTAGAATTAACGACTAATTATCCTAGAGCATCACCCGTTCTCTTCCTACCACCTCATTCAACACCCCAGTGCTTCTTACAGTCCCATAAACAAAAGACCTGGGGGTAGTGATAGAATAGGGAAAAGCCTTTGCAGTCAGGTATTGCTGGCTTAGGTGGGAACTCTATTTTCCATTGGCTTCCCATGGAAAAAGGAAGGGGCGGTGCTCATCCCCCCTCCACAAGTCAGGTAAAAGAGGGGGAATCATGGTAATTGCTTAGAGACCTTAAGAGTACCTTAAGAGTATGAGACTGACACTTTGTTCTCCAAACGAGTTTTTGGGATCTCAGCTTAAGCAGCTGATTCATCAGTCCGCTGTATAATTACGTGAATAGGGGAAAACAGACAGATGGCAGACCGCTGAGAGCTGATCACAGGGCAAGGGGACCCCGGTGGCAGGAAGGCAGGGGCTGAAGGCATCGAGAAAGCTAGACAGGAAGATACAGAGACAAACTCCACCTCAGAGAACTATGCAGAAGGGAGGCCCCCTGGCACTCTCTCCTCCCAATGCGCTCCCCTCCAGAAAAGAGACTGAAGAAGAATTTACTGTCAGGCTCCTGTGAGAGGGCGCATTTGGCCCCTTGCTTCCCAGAGGGCAGCCAGGGCAAGCGAGAGGCAACTCACAAAGGACCACCACAGTGGGTAGTCAATAAAGAAGCACCCCCTCTCATAGTCTCTGTCAACACCTACTACGAGAGAAACAAGTTTTTGAATAAGGTGGGGGAAGAGAGGAGCCAGGCTTCTTTGCCTTCACTCCAACCCGAGTCAGTGACCACAATGGAGGGGTCAAAGAGCACACCCATGCAGGTCCCTGGCCGGCCGTGGCTAGCAGAGGAGGTGAGATGTACATCAGATAGGATATCTGAGTTTTAAACTGGACGATACCGAATGTGTCTTTTATTTTTTTTTTTATTTAAAAAAAAAAAATTTGTTTTTTCAACATTTATTTATTTTTGGGACAGAGAGAGACAGAGCATGAACGGGGGAGGGGCAGAGAGAGAGGGAGACACAGAATCGGAAACAGGCTCCAGGCTCTGAGCCATCAGCCCAGAGCCCGACGCGGGGCTCGAACTCCCGGACCGCGAGATCGTGACCTGGCTGAAGTCGGACGCTTAACCGACTGCGCCACCCAGGCGCCCCCCGAATGTGTCTTTTAATAACGAAGTGTTGGAAATGCTGTAGTAGCTGCCCGAAATATCATTAGGGATCTGCTCCCCACTAGGAAATTCAACATGGAATTTTGGAGATTCAAAATTTTGGAAATTCAACATGGAAGGAAATTCAACGTGGCACAGTAATGCTGGGAAAATAAAACTGGCTTATGTTCCTATCCCTGGGCAGTTAAAACTGTCCATCAACACATGACATGTGCATGTATGTATGATGTATGTATGTGTGGGTCTATATACCTATATATCTATATATCTATATCTAGATAGATAGATAGATATGGAAAGTTCCGTACCCCATTAGTAACAATCACACACTGGCATATATAAAGATGGAATTTATCATAACCAATAGGTTTTTAACTTGAGAAATAAAAAGGCTTTTCTTATTGACAACAGATGAATACACTAAGCCCCAGCCAGGTGAGAACATGCCCATAAGTTTCATAAAGATATAAAAGGCTTCACCAGTTGATAAATAAATCTTTCATATTTGTACCCCACACACGCCAATGCTCGGAGCTGCCTCATCGGGATTAGCAAGCCGTGGTGTTTTGCTTCAGGAATTCTTCGGAGTATGACCCCGTACGGGTCATTTGTGATGTTGGCATCTCTGGAAGACTAGTTGGGAGTGCGGGAGCTGGGTTGGAGTGGCAGCACGAGGGTTGTCTCAAGGTGATCAGGGTGGGGTCCTCTGGCTCCCTGGAGCCAGTGTTAGCTTCTCGCACCTTCCTGCTCAGCGACAGCTGAGTCTCTTCTGCTGGAACCAACATCAGCTGCTTTGGGACCGCTGACCCTCAACTCCCCCGGGTTTCTGCCTCTCCTCTGCTAAGCCCTGGGCGGTTTCCTGGTGTTCCTTTCACACTAACGATAGGAAATCTCCTATTTCTGATGTCCCACTCTTAAGAAGGGGGCTGTCACAGCCCAGTAACTTGCTTTCCTGGGATACTGTTCTTTCAGCCCTCAGTGATTGATCAGTTTGGAGGATAGTTGGGCTCAGTTTCTTACTCTCTTTGGAACAAGAGCCCTGTTCCATATCCACACCTTGCTGTACCCTTAGGCTCACTCCACTCCCCTCCTTCTCACTCAATGTGATACTTTTCATTCAGCCTTCACCATTCTCCCTTTAGTCCAGATTACTTTGGAGACCTACAGGTTATCAGGTTTGTACATCTTTCATTCCAATTATAAACAGAGCTCAAGTTATTTCTCACAGGACTTCTGAGCTCCGTGCAAAACAAGGGATATGACCTAGCATCGATTCTACGTGTCCCTCAATATTTCATAACAGTAAAGTTAAACGTGAAACGAATGTAACCAGACCATAGAGGGGACCTCTGGGGGGGGGGGGTGCCTAATTCCAAATGACCACATAAATCAGCAACTACCCCAACCCAAGTGCTACCAAGGAAATAACTTGCTTTTCAGAGCAATGCGTGAACAATACTGGGGACAGAAACTCCTTTCTCTCTCTGTCCTTCCCCCTCTCTCCCTCTATCCTTCCCCTGCCTTCTGTAACAACCCTATGAGTAAATTAATAAAGTTACCCAGACCTGGTCTGAGAGCCGACTGGAGAAAAACAATGAGATGTTTTTGACAAAGGTATAGAAAATGATATTCAGGGCTCATAAGGGCTCACTATAATGTACTTTCTTACACACCGCTGGTGAGATTTTGAATGAGTATAGACTTTCTGCAAAGCAAGTTTATACTATTTATTTAAAAAATCACTTCCATTATTCTCAGGAATAATCTGAGAAGTAAAGATGTAAGGATGTGTAAGGATGGTCAATGCAGTATTATTTATCATGAGAGAAATTGGAAACAACCTAAATGTATGAAAACAAGTTATGCTTTACGCGTTAAATGAAATATTGCCCTCTCTTTAAAAATCGTGTTTCCAAAACATATTTGTGTGATGTGGAAAAAGCTTAGTTTATAATATTGAGGCAAAAAGTAGAATAAAAACTGTATATGCAATACTAACCAAATTTTGTTATGTTTATCGATCTCTCTGGAAGTAAATCTTTTCTTTCCGAATGATTTGAAATAATCATAGATTATTTTTATTGTCAGAAAAAAAATTAACATATCTGTTTTCATTTGGCAACAATCTGTTTTTGGGGCTTCTAGTTTGGGGGTAAATGCCTTTTTCCTGTGAGGCATGCAAGATATAATTTGGAGGAAAAGTTCTTAGGGAAGGAATGGAAAGACAAGAATTTGGAAACCAGTTTATGCTTTCCCTCAACAGCTGCACGGTTTCGGTGTTTTTATTTTTTCATGTTCTCCTTCGGCCTGCCCAAGAACAAATATTCTTATTTTTTAAGTTGTACATGGACCCAAAGGGGGTAATGGTGTGAATTAGTGGAGGAGAGAGAAACTCACTAATCCCAACCCATCACTCTTTTTATCTGCTCAGGGGCCTGACTTCCCTCCATGGGCAAGAGAAAAAAAACGTTAACTTTAAAATTCAGTCCAAGCGGCCAACTAGAAATTGCTGATCTGGCATAAAATACGAAGCATTTTGGCAATGTGTATGGAGAGCCTAAAATGGGTCATACTCCTTGGCTCCTAACTCTACTTCTGGAAAATGCAGACCAGGATTCAAGATGGGCATGAAGGCCTAGAGTGAAAGAGTAGAAAGTCAGTCATCCTCTAACTATCTGAAAATCATGGAATGGTTAGCTTAACTGTGGATGAGATAAGCAAAATATGAAAAAAACAAATTAAAGCTTCTGTAGGCTCAGTACTTCAGAGAGTACCATACCTTTGGAGCGTCTTCGTCTTTTTAGCCCCATTTTGCTTATCCAGCCATTGGTAGAGATGAGACTCAGACCAGGGTCAGAATGATAACTACATAGATGTGAACATATAACTTGGTTTGGAATGTTCTCTAAACAGTATGTAACTTGTGGGAAGGAAAATCATTCTAATGAGAGAGATGCGTAGAAGAAATCTCATGCCCTTTTCGGTTCTGATGGGACCAGTAGAGGCTTCAAAACGAGTCATGTGGCAACAATTTCTGGGATTTTCTATAACATACAGTTGAGACTGGGTGGATCTTTACCTGGCAAAATACCTGCATTCTGGCTCAAAAATCACAGGAAATGTTTCCTCTAGAGTCATGACTTCCTCTTTTTTTAATGCTGGAAGGAACTTTAGAAATCTTACCACTGGTGAAGAAACCAAGGCACAGAGTGATTACACAATTATCTTGGGGTCAGAGCAACTTAGTAGCAGAGCCCGCAAAGTTCAGGCCCATTTATGAAGTTTTGAAAATAACCACTTTGTTTTTAAAAAAAAATTTTTTTAATGTTTATTCATTTTTGAGGCAGAGAGAGACAGAGCATGAATGGGGGAAGGTCAGAGAGAGAGGGAGACACAGAATCTGAAACAGGCTCCAGGCTCTGAGCTGTCAGCACAGAGCCCGACGTGGGGCTCGAACTCACGGACCGCGAGATCATGACCTGAGCCAAAGTCAGACACCCAACCAACTGAGCCACCCAGGCGCCCTGAAAATAACCACTTTGTAAAACCTTTATACTAATAAGTTAGAATATACCTGATATAAATATTGAGAGAGACAGTGGAATTCAGTATCACATAATGTGTGAGTTGATTTATAAGATTCAATAGGAAAAGGAAAAGGAAAAGACAGACAAAAAAAAATGGGGGTTTGTAAATTGTTTGAGGAGAAGGCCCCCTAGATGATGCAGAAGGCTTTGCAGGTGGGGAATAAAAAGTTAAGTTCAGCTATCACGGGTCATGGCTGACTCTGAAGATATACCCTTCATAGTTTGGGTGTTGATTTTCCAGCAATAAAGATAAATTTCTTCGAATGCACTCATCATATTCTGATATATATATATTTTTTGGCTTTGAATCAAGAGTATTTTTTTTAACATTTATTTATTTTTTGAGAGACATAGCGTGAGTAGGGGGGGGGCAGAGAGAGAGGGAGACACAGAATCCAAAGCAAGTGCTTCAGGCTCCAAGCTGTCAGCACAGAGCCCCACGTGGGGCTCGAACTCACAGACCACAAGGTCATGACCTGAGCTGAAGTCAGACACTTAACCGACTGAGCCACCCAGGCACCCCAAATCAAGAGTATTTATTTGCAAAATGGCCTCCTCTATCAGTGTAGTAACAATGATGGCCCATCTCCAGATGGGCTGAGATCCAATTTTAGCGTTAGGGAAATAAAAGCCTCTAGGACACCACCTTGGATTCGGAAAGGGAACTCTCGAAATCACTTCCCCAGATATTCACCCACTACTGGGAGAATGATGTTAGTCCAGAGTAGCAGCAGCTAGAAGCAGTCCACGTTGAGCGGGCTTCATGAATGACAGGCTGAGCCGCCTGGAGACTCGTGGTTCCAGTGGGTCAGGGGAGGCCAGCATGTACTGGTAGGAGACCCTTCCGGAAACTGGCACAGTTGGCTCTTTTGAGTACGAGACTTCTTTGCTCTTCCAGGTCCTCGAGGAGAGGAGATTGTACAACTACTGAAGAGAAGACCCAGGCTGGAGATCAGGAAGGGGACATCTGTTTCCGGTGTGTAACACAAGATCCTCGACACTTACTGATGGTGCATGGAATGCAATGAGCTACTGTGCACCATCGTTCTAAAATACGTTATTTTTCACAGTTTTACATTTCTAAAATCGGGATGCATCTTAACATTTGTCTCTTCGGGGCGCCTGGGTGGCTCAGTTGGTTAAGCATCTGACTTGGGCTCAGGTCATGATCTCACAGTTCATGGTTCAAGTCCCGCGTCAGGCTCTGTGCTGACAGCTCAGAGCCGGGAGCCTGCTTTGGATTCTGTGTCTCCGTTGCTCTCTGCCCCTCCCCTCCCCCCAAAAAACCATTAAAAAAATTAAAGACATTTGTTTCTCTGTTTGAATTTTCTATATTGTTGGTATCATCCCTGCTGAGTTTAATTACCATTAAAAATGCCTTAAAAAGATTAAAGTCTGGTTCAGCATCAGAAAAAAAAATGTTTTGTTATATAAATAAGAAATAATAAATATTATTTTGTTACACACTGGAAAGCATGAAAATAGAAAAGTAACAGGTAAGAACAAAGGCATTTGTCATTGGAGAAATGCCCACATTCTGTATTTTCTACAAAGCAACATCCAAGTGACTTACAGAACTTACGGAAGGAAGCAAACCATGAGCAGATGACCCTGTTACATTTTGTTACTAAGATATGTGCAAGGGATTGCCTATCACATCCTGTATTCATTTGTTGTGACTGCTGTAACAATGACCACAAACTTAGTGCCTTAGCACAACAGAAACTTACTCCTTCTTAGTTGGTGGTCAGAAGCTCAACATCAGTTTCACTGGGTCAAAATCAAGGTGTGGGTATGGCCCTGCTCCCTCTGGAGGCTGTGGGAGAGAATCCACTCCTTGCTTCTTCCAGCCTCTGGTGGCTACATCACTCTAATCTCTACCTCTGTCTTCACATCACCTTTTCTTCTTCTGTGTATCAAATCTCTCCCTCCAATTCTCTTAAAAGGACACTAATAATGACATTTAGGGCCCACATAAATAATCAAGGATAACTCTCAATTTCAACATTCTTTTTTTATTTATTTTTTTTAACATTTATTTATTTTTGAGACAGAGAGACAGAGCATGAATGGGGGAGGGGCAGAGAGAGAGGGAGACACAGAATCGGAAGCAGGCTCCAGGCTCTGAGTCATCAGCCCAGAGCCCGACGCGGGGCTCGAACTGACAGATCTCGAGATCATGACCTGAGCTGAAGTCAGACGCTTAACCGACTGAGCCACCCAGGCACCCCTCAATCTCAACATTCTTTTTTTTTTTATTTATTTTTCAACGTTTTTTATTTATTTTTGGGACAGAGAGAGACAGAGCATGAACGGGGGAGGGGCAGAGAGAGAGGGAGACACAGAATCGGAAGCAGGCTCCAGGCTCTGAGCCATCAGCCCAGAGCCTGACGCGGGGCTCGAACTCACGGACCGCGAGATCGTGACCTGGCTGAAGTCGGACGCTTAACCGACTGCGCCACCCAGGCGCCCCATCAACATTCTTAATACATCTTCAAAGACCCCTTTTCCAAATAAGGTAACATTTACAGTTTTCAAGGATTAGGATCTGAGATCTTTGGGACCACCATTCAGCCCACTACGCATACCAAAGAATGTAACTAGAGTCAGAAGAACCCCCAAATTTCTAAGAATAAGTAAAAGAAAGGTTGACATGACTCATTTATGATGACATTTTCTTTTTTTTTTTTTTTCAACGTTTATTTATTTTTGGGACAGAGAGAGACAGAGCATGAACGGGGGAGGGGCAGAGAGAGAGGGAGACACAGAATGGGAAACAGGCTCCAGGCTCCAAGCCATCAGCCCAGAGCCTGACGCGGGGCTCGAACTCACGGACCGTGAGATCGTGACCTGGTTGAAGTCGGACGCCTAACCGACTGCGCCACCCAGGCGCCCCGATGACATTTTCTTTATGTTTTCTTCTGACAAAATCAGAAAAGAGTGAGCATTGAAACTTGCAGAACTGGTGTATCAGTGGCTGGGAAGAGAATCTCAGTGACAACAGAGAATTCTTCTAAGAAATGTTCTTAATAGCTCAGAGAACAAAACTGGGTGGTAAATCACTAGATATTGGCAATTCAAAAATAATTTTAATGTTTATTCATTTTTGAGAGACAGAGAGAGACAGAGCATGAGCGGGAAGGGGCAGAGAGAGAGGGAGACTCAGAATTCGAAGCAGGCTCCAGGCTCCAAGCTATCAGCACAGAGCCCTATGCGGGGCTTGAACTCACGAACTGCGAGATCATGACCTGAGCCCAAGTCGGACGCTCAACTGACTGAGCCACCTAGGTGCCCCTAGATATTGGCAATTCAAAGTGCGAAGTGATTCAGAAGGACTAGACTCTGAAAATGAAGACGTTTTAGGAAAACTTCAATATGACAGATTGATTATAAAAATGGTTCCAAATCTCCACCCTTTGCTGACCCATGCTCTAGGCAATGTGACTTTGCAGCTTCTCCCGTCGAGAGATGGTAATTCTATCAAGAGATAGAATCGATTTCCCCATCCTGTGAATCCAAGATGCCCTGTGACTGGCATTTGCCAATAAAACACAGCTGAAGTGATGCTATCTAGGTCCAAGAGGCATTGCTTCTGTTCCTTCCCAAGTCACCATGAGAGCAGGTACAGACTGGCCTACTGGGTGATGAGAAACATGGGACTCCGTCGCTCTTATCACTCCAGCCAATGAAATAGCCAGCCAGCTACCAGACATGTGAGTGCGGCCATCCTGGACCAGCTAGCTCTCAGACAAACTGCTATCCGACCACAGATAAATGAGCCAGTTGAGAACAGCGGGGCCCTGCTCAGACCAGCAGAACTGCCCAAGTGACCTGCAGATTCTGAGTGATAATAAATGCTTACTGTGTTAAGCCATTAGGATCTGGCATGGTTTATTATATGACATAATACATCATGTAATGGCATGGTTTATTATATGACAAAGACTAAATAATACATAATGGTAGAAAGTCATCAGATTTTATTTTTATTTTTTTTCAACGTTTATTTTTGGGACAGAGACAGAGCATGAACAGGGGAGGGGCAGAGAGAGAGGGAGACACAGAATCGAAAACAGGCTCCAGGCTCTGAGCCATCAGCCCAGAGCCTGACGCCGGGCTCGAACTCACGGACCACGAGATCGTGACCTGGCTGAAGTCGGACGCTTAACCGACTGCACCACCCAGGCGCCCCAAAAGTCATCAGATTTTAATGGCAGCGTGAATAAATATTTTAGAATAAATCAGACTTCGAATGCAAAACATAGCTTTTGGAGTATTTTAATGAACTTATTTTGCTTATAATTCCCTTTTTTGTAGTAGTGACATAGGATAGAAATATACTTACTAGTAAGTCTAAAACAGATCTTTAAATAAGTGTGAGACAAAAGTTTGAATTGAAAACAAAAGCATCGTGTAATGATTTCATTGGAGGTACTTCTTTTTCAGGGCTACAGCCAGCCATCCTTAATTTCTTTTGGAGCTTCTCCTATGCTCAAGGCAGAAGCACATTTCAGTTTAAAATACAATAATTCTATGCTAGCCTTGCTGCTGCTTATCCACGATGTAACTTCTGGTGATTTACCGCCCTTCTCTGAGTTCCAGGTGTCCTACATGAAAAGGGAGAATAATACCTCCTGGTTAGGGTTGTTTTGAAGATAAAATACGATAGTGCATATGAATGTGCTCTGTGTAATGCAAATGGATGAAAAATATTAAGAAGGCTGAATCTATGCTGAATAGCATATTTCTAAATACGCTCAATAATAGCATTTTATTGGCTCAAGAGTGGTGTTGATTTTTTCGATAAGATTTTTCTATTCCATGAAGCAGATCATGTGGGTTCTATGAATATATGTTTTATTGCTGTTGTTATCCCCACTCATTCCCACAACATAGACACAATAAGACCTGCGAACTTGACCTTTTCCCCATCACATGCTGCTCGCCGTTGGTGTAGCAGAATAAAACGAGGTGGCCCATATGCAGACACCCCAGCCCTAATTGCCTTAGGTTACATTTACAGCAAGCAGATTTGGGATTCTTGTCTCACCTAAAGCCTCCATTTCATAAAATCTGCCTTGGTCAGTAACCAACCTGTCCATCCATCTCCAGCCAACCAAAGTTGACAGGGCAAGAGGCATACAACTGATTTGGAGAGTTTATTCAGAGCTTCTTAGAACAAGTCCCTATCTTGAGAATTCAAATTAAGACATGTGGAGGTTGAAATTTTGGAAAGTGGAGCTGTAACTATATGTGGAACTGGGGCCATGGTCAGCAACCTAACCCACCAACCGCATATAAAATACCAAGTTCAGGAGACGCGCCTGGGTGGCTCAGTCAGTTGAGCCTCCAATTCTTGATTTTGGCTCAGGTCACGATCCCAGGGTTATGGGATTGAACCCCATATCGGACCGAGCATGGAGGCTGCTTTAGATTCTGTCTCTCTCTGCCCCTCTCCCCTGCTTGTCTGTTCTCTCTCTCTCTAAAATGTAAAAAAGAAAAAAAAAGTTCAGGAGGAGTAGGAAGTGACTCATCACAAAAAATCAGAGGAGAAAATGCAGAGGACTGGTGGAAAAAGCAGAGTTCAGGTCTCAGAGAGAGAGAGAGGGTGTTTCGCTCCAAACTTTCAGTTTCCCAGTAGATTTTCCCTACTGTTTATTCTCTGCCTGGAGATGTCAGCCAAATTCCTCGGACTATCTTTACAATGCCTCATTCCCCTTTTTATTTGAGCGAGTTTGAAGGGATTTTTATTCCTTGTAACCAAATGACCCCTGCTGGTTTGAAAAATTCCCCTGGGTTTAGAGATGTCTTGGGTTTCTTTTTAGTCCTTGGTGGGGAGAAAAAGAAAGCTTGTTAAGAAAAAAAAAATGGTGGAGGAAGGAGCTATTGAGTGGGTGACAGATGCCTGAAAGAAAGAGATTAGGGGGCAGCAGAAGGTGGTGGTATTCACATAAAATGCAGAAGAAAAAGGAATTCTAATGAAATTGATTAGTCAAAGACCCCAGGAACCAAGCAGAACAATGTAGAGGTGACCACTCCCCAGTGATGGTAAGGATGTTGAAGGGAGACCCACAATGTTCTGAAAGACACAATACTTAATATAGACCTTTCCTGGGTTTCAGTGCTAAAAAAAAAAAAAAAAAAAAAAATCCTAATATGATGAGGACCAATGTGTCAGGGTAATTCCCTTTTGATGGAATTGGTGGTGACTTTTTAAATTATTACAGAGTAAGTGTTCATCACCAGATTCTAAAATTAAGATTAGACAATATATGTCAACCAGCCTGTGGTTACAGCAATGCAACATGAACTTACCACACAGAGACATCTCTAAGAAACTTATTAAGCTTTTTGCATTCATTCTTCTTCAAGCACTTGCCATGTGCCTGTCCCTGTGCTAGGTACTGGGAAAACCAAGGCGAACGAGCCTGACCTCGCCCTTGTTCTCATAGAGCTAGAGAAGATACACACAACTCAATACATAAACAGAGAAATGAAACAAAATAAGAATTACCTGCTATTGATAAAGTGATAAAGGCTGAAAAATACAGAATTTCGAGTAGCTTCCACTGCCCCTAAGGTGGTGAGGTCTCACTGAAGAAACACAACACTTGAAAGTAACCTGTCTTAATGACATTCAAGATAACCCGAGGTGATTAGATCATCACAAGAATTTAATATTGTTTACCACTGGCTAGATAACCGTTTAGGGTAAATGCGTATCATTCGTTGAGACACTTTTATAACTTAAGGTCCAGAAGAAGGGCAGAAGAGAGGAGAACAATAAATATTAATTAGTGTCTAACATGCACTAGACATTATGTTATCAAAGGAGTCATTATTATACTCATTTTATAGATGGAAGAACCAAGGTCTAAATGGTCAAGTCTCCTGTTCAAGGACTTAATCAAAAGCTCTTTCCACTATATCACTCACTAGATGAAGATCTAACTGCATCCTTAAAAGGCAACCAACTACTTCCTTATCACCAACTGGATAACTGGATTAATTCAACTGGATTAATTCAACTGGATTAATATCACCAACTGGATTAATTTTAAAATAAGGTCCTGGGATCATTTTATTCTTATAAGGTGTCTCATATTATTTTGCTACTCAAAGCTCCTTTTAAGCTAACGATTCTGACCCAAGGGCCATATAAATTCAAAACCAATAATGTCATCTTCTACTGGAAGGGAAAAAAAGAACAGATTTCATCTGAGCGTCGGGAGCGGGGGGGGGGGGGGGCGGGGGACGCCACCTAGTCCCATCATGTCTGCTTGTCTATGCTTCTATCAAATATGTACCGAGGCTTCATGGTAAGAGTTCAGTTTCAATTCGAGCACAGCAACAGCCCTGCTGTCAGTTTCTTTGCCCCAGCTTCCTTCACCATAGCCTCGGACAGTCAGTGATTCCCTCTTGATTCCACATTTCTGGAGGAGTCGGGCACCGCCACGCTGGGTGCTGGGGGACAAGGATGAAGTTGTTCCTCGGAGAAGTCGCCTCTCTACTGTGTTCTAAACGGCAGTTCTCTCCACCTTTTCACTCCTTTCTCCTCCCTCTGCCCTGGGGAGGGGATTTTAAGCCCTGTCCCGGGGGTGGGTAATCCTTCCGTGACCGTGACCTGGGAGGAGGGGGGGGGGGCCGCGGAGCCCGCCCGGATCTGAAGATCAAAGGCGCGTGCAGCCCAGCGGGACCAGAGGAGCTCTCGATGCGGCTGGCAGCTCGCAGCTCGCGAGCTTGCAGGGGCACAGCCAGCATCTGGAGGGAAGGATGCAGAGCCAGGAAAGGAAGCTCGGCTCGCTAACGGCGTGGGGCGGGCGCCTCCCCTCGGTGGCCGTGCCGGGTCCTAACCCGAGAATCCTCCCCGGGTGGCGCCTCCGCGCGGGGCGGTCCGAACACGTACCCCGCTGTTGCGGAGGCGGCGCCCGGAAAAGGCCGTGTAGGCTGCAGCTCGGAGCTCGGAGCGCCCTTCCTTCTCCTCCTGCCTTCTTCCATCAGCTCTGGGGGGGGGGGGGGGGGGGTGGAAAAGCCGCGGAGGAAAACCCGCCTTTCCCCACTTGTCCTCTGGGCTCGGGGCCCCGCCCAGCCTGCGAGCCACACCCGGCGCTCACCACCCGTCCGGCGCCCCTGCGTCCCAACTCCGGCGGACTTCCCACGAGCCCGCCCGACGCCCAGGGCCCCATCCCGGAGCCAATCCTCCTCCTACCACTGGAGTGAAAGGGAAATCTTCGCTGGACCTTCTGCGCAACCGGGGAGTCGCAGGGGGCGTGGATGCCGGGTGCCCATATTTCTCTCCCCCTTAGGGGTCGCAAAGGAGCTAACAGCAGCAGGACCTTAATCCATCCAGGTCTGTAACTCGTAGTAGACTGAGGACCGAAATCTGTCTGGAGAGCACAAGACGCACAAACGTCGATACAGAGGGTCCAGCCACACATCTCTTGGGACGAGTGGGTTGATTTCCCCGCTGGCATTTAAGCATTAGGCAGACACTGCATGCCCCGTGGAGGGAGTAGAAAAGGACACGAAGGCAGACCTCAGAACGTGCAACCCCTTGAGAGAAAATTTCCCAAATATTTTCTTTGTCTCTGCATTCGCTTCTTTGGTTTCCTTGCGACAGATCCCCAAACAGTGATTCTCAACGTGCGGTTCCTGGGCCAGCAGCATCAACGTCCCCTGGGAAATTGTGAGACATAGAAACGCTGGGGCCCCATCCCAGGCTTTTTGAATCCGGAACTGGGGTGTGTGTGTTGTAACCCGACAATCTACTTCCGCCAGCCATCCAGGTAATTCTGGATGGCACACCCTGAAACAACCACCGGCTTAGAAGTCTCCTTGGGCAGTATTTCCCACTAACCAGCAGTATAACCAGCATTCCCAGGTCTTGTTTACCACTTCTCTTTTTAGAAAGAAGTCTCTGATTTCACAGTAGAGAAACACCTGAGAGAAGCGCAGTGAGTTGCACGTAAAAAGTCATAAAGCAATCAGAATGAGGGAGAGAGAGTTAGAGAGAGAGAGAGAGAAGGGGGACTTCCCCAGCTACAGTCCAGTGTTAATATCTGTCTCCTCCTGAGCACGCAAAGACACGTTTATCTTCCAGGCTTCTACAACCTGTTTGGGTTGTTCTTCTGAAACACCTTCTTATGAAAACACCTTCTAAGATAGTTTTCATAACTAAGAGGTCACAGACAGGACATGCTCCACCCCTCACGCCCCTCTGGCAAGCAGCAAAGGAGGTCTCCCATTCCTTCTCCAGGTGCCACTTGCCTCCTTTTCAAATCAAGGCACACCAGGTACCTAGGCTGGACACAGGTAGGCTGACCATTACCAGGAGGACAGCAGATGCTGGAAAGTTGGGCGTGGTGGGTGTGAGAGTGCGGGGGTCTGGCTGGCTGGCCGAAGAGAAGGGCCAATGGGGAGGAATCATTTAGACTGTGGATGTGTATATGAAGATGTTTGGGGCGGTCACATTGCCATGTTCCTGGGGCAAGCGGGAGCCATAACCCAGTCATCCCCACAGTGTTGCCTGCTCCCTTGGGTGCACAACCATGGGATCCCAAGTACAACCCTGCCTCCTGGCTGAGGCCCTTGTGGGCAGATCTTCCTGTAGCCTTCCTATTTGCTGATCTCAGCCCTGTCTTTGATCTTTGAAATCTGGGTTCTAGAATTTTAGGAAATAGTCACATCGGTAGAAAGCTGTCAACAAATCTGGAGAACATTGGGGAAGGGTAAAGGTACATGGGGGGCAGAAAGAAAAATTGTAACCTTCAGCGTTGCATCAAGGGAGGAAGGCGTTTTGTTCCAGCAATAAAAAGAGCATCACCTATGTGTTATAAACACATACGCTTCGGGCTTCCTGGCTGAGACACTTTCAGGTCGGGTCAGGCATGGACAGCTCATTTCTGGCCACTTAGTGAAAATCACTGATATTTGCACAGATCTTTTCCTTTATAAAGCAATTACACAAATATAATCTCCTCTGGGTCTTATTAAGGCTGTGCAAGGCAAAAGAGGAAAAGTATGAGTATGATTATGTTAACATTTATCCCCATTTTCAGAGATGAGAAAACTGAGGATCCGAGTGCTTTCAGTGAAAAGCCAGAGGCAGAACTAGGGCTTAACTCATATGTTCCCTATTCATAGCCTCATCCTCAAGCTGAAAGCAAAGGCTTCAAATCATAGGAAGGAGGCATCGGACTTAAGAAAAAAAATCCTCTTGCGGTTTGGGGTCCACAGAATGAGCAAGCAGAAGTTTCTTCTCTATGGACCACCTGACTCAAGTGCTCAGAACTGTGAGCAAGTTTGGAAATTTTGCTGAGCGTGAAATGCAAACAGTTGGGACCCATCATCTCTGACTTGGATTCAGAATCATGGAGGGGAGGGTACTGGCCCTCTAGTAGAAGTGACCTGACGGAACAGAAGGCGGGAGTTTGGGGAAGGTGGAGGTGGCCAGAGCTTGAAATGCGCTCCTAAAGGTCAAGTGGGGGCTGGGGGAGGGGTAGAAAAGCCAGACGTCCAGAGACGTCCTCCGACGTGCAAATGACAGGGACAGGAACGCAGATTAGAAGTCAGCGAAGTTCCCGGCCCTTGGAGAATGGAGAATTGTGCTTGGTAATGCCATCACCGGCCCAGAACCACCAGGCACAGCGGTTCACCTGTCGGGCGAGCTTCGCCGGCTTCTCCCCAAAAGGCCAGGCTGAGGGTGCCACCCACCAAGCAGCCTTGAGGTTGGTCGGAGGTGCAGGAGGTGGACCGGGAGCTCTTACTCCAGGTACCAAACAGAGCCGAGAAAAAGAGGGGAAAGAAATCGAAAAGAAAGAGCAAATGAAGCGGAAGTTTCAAGGCCCTCTGCGAGGAATAACAGTATAAATAACCGAAGACGTCTTGTAAACACTGCGGTCATAACCCCGAACATTAAACAGCCTGGGGGCATCTGGCTCATCGGCCGCTGCGGGCTGCGCTGGGGCAGCGAGTGAACCCGGTTCCAGGCTCCTCGGCCTCGCCTCTCTGTTTATCTCTACTTAATCTTCCCCGACGAGCTGTTCCGTAGCCTGGACGATGTTTAAATTAAAACCCAGTCTTCCGGAAGTCGTGGCGGGGAGCTGAAGGCGTGGACTACCCGTAACAGTAACCGAGAGGCAGGCACGATTGGTGTTGGAAGTAACTCATTAATTACTAAGAAGAAATCGATAATGTATGTTGCAGCACTCTCTAGATGTTAACACGCATCCTCAAGGTTACGGAATTTACACTTCTCGTGACTCGCATTACTTCCTCCCATTCTGGCGCTGTGGGTTGTTCGGGCTCCTGTCTGCGGCTACACAGTTGAAAAACGTGAAATTTACCTGAGTGCCCGGGTCAGGAATTACACTGCGAATACACGAAACGCGGATTTTCCTTTTCTGGTGTGCTTTTCCCTCGAATCGTGTCACTGTTGGTAACTTCAACACTGCCCGTTTGGGTTCACGACTACATTCTTTATAATTGCCTTCAAAGTAACTTGCAAACCTGAGACCAGAGTTTCTTTTGGACGTTTCAGTGCAAAATGAGATCTGCACCTTGACAGTGGAAACTGAATCTTTTCCCCTCTCTAGAACTTTGGCTTGAGGTTCAAAAGAACCGCCTTTATTGACAAGCTTCCCCATAGTCCCCAGCTCTTCTGTTACAAATAATGTTTTTTTTTTTTTTCCCAAAGAAATCACACTAATGTCAGGGCTTTTTAGCAATATAAAGAAAGATTTATTTTTGAAAGTAGCAAAACCTGTTTGAAAAAAATATATATCTTTACGTGAATTACTTTATAAATGTGACTGTCAAAGTCAGCTATTCTATGGTCTACAATTTACAACATATTGTACAAAAGATACACGTCGATATGCTCTTATTATCTATTTATATATTTATAATTACGTATGGCACTTGGACCAGCAAGGCTCGCAGAGTCATTCACGGTAGAAGTTAATAAAGTTAAATAGATGGGAATCTTTGTAAGTACAATTGATCTCCTCTGGTTTGGAAACGAATCTCCTCGTCGCTGTAAAGTGTTCTCGAGGTGGGGGGGGGGGGCGTAGGGAGAGGAGCGTCGCGAGAGGGAAGCAGAGACAGAGAGCAGGGAGGGCAGGGGTCGCCTTCCCGGGGCCGGCTCCCCCCGGGAGCGCGCCTTTCCCAGACTCGGGCCCGCTCCCCCCGGGAGCGCGCCTTTCCCAGACTCGCACCTCCAAGGTCAGGATGCTGTGGTTCCACATAAGCGGCTCGCGGTCACCACTTCTTTCAGGTCACTCTCGGGTTTCCCGGCCACCATAAAGGGCCACGTCTGCAGGAAAGAAGAGGGCGTTGGAGGTAAGTGGCAACGGAGGGGGCGGGGGGATGGGGTGGGCTCAGAGCCTGCGACCAGAGAGGAGAGGGCGAGATGGGGGCAGGCGGTGAGTTGTAAAAACCCGTTATCTCTGCAATTTACTCGGGGTTCTAGTGCGCCCGGTGGCTGGATAAAGAAAAAGCAGTGTTGGCGCCAAGTCGCTGCTCCGGGTGTTGGAGCAAAGAGGTTCATCCTAGGTTGTAAGGGAACCCCAAGAGAGGGGGCCCTTGGAAAGCCCAAAGTGGCTGGGGCCGTGGCCCAGCCCGGAGGCCGAGGCCACGGTCAGCCTGAGCTGGGCAGCCAAGTAGGACCTCGTGGCAAGTGGATACCAGGCTCGAGGCGAAGCGGCTTTCGGAGGCCTCTTCCGAGGCCGCGGTCAGGTTTCCCCCCTCCGGCTTTCACCCCCATCTGTTTTTCTCCTGCCAACTTTCATTTCCTCCCTCACACACGCGGGCTTTGACCACAGTTGCTAAACGAACCACTGGTTCTTCAGGGAACAAAAATAATGCTAATAAAAGAATATACGCGCCTATTTTATTTAACATCATCTTCCTACTGGGCTGAGCGAGCACTGCCTTTTCTCTTCTCCCAGGCGTTCTACAACACAGCTCACTCAAGTTTCCTGTTCAGAGATGAACGCAGGAGCAACTGTAAATGAGGTAAGTACTTTCACTTTGGTTCCAGATTTTAAGAAAGCTATCTACTCACCTTATTCGAAAGAAATAAAATAAAACTGAGATCAGAGGGGGAAAATATTTACCAGGGTAAAGTGTGCTTCCGCATCCCCTCCCCCCAATTCCTGAAACCAATTCAGTGAGAAGAGGATTCAAAGCTTCAAACCTCTCCCGCTAGTGCTGGCCGATAAGGCGACTTTCAAGAGGAAAACCTCTCCTTCTTATCATGTATAAACAAAGGTGCTAGTAAGTTGTGGTTGTTTTTCTTTAGAGCCTGCAAGTTTTAAAATGAAGTCAAATCAAAAAGGAGTTAAACCATGCTTCTTGCATGGCAACATGCATTTGAGAAAAATTTAGCCTCAATGAGCATTCCTTTTTTTTTTTTTTTTTTTTTAAAGACAGACTGAAAGGTCATTATTTTTTAAGATAAAATGTAACACGTTTTTAAATCTTGGGCAAGAGTGACCTATTCGAATATTATTTATGACACTGATGTTTGTGAGAATCTGCGGATTATGCTGATGTTTACTAGAATTCCTGGGGTTTAAAAATGTTGACGTGCTTATAAGAGAAGCGCAGAATATTTAAGCAGTTGGGGGCTTAGATGACAATTATGGGGGCACGAGTTTGTCTATACTATCTAATGGTCCTAAATATACTTGGGAGGGAAGCGGAGCTGGGTGTTTTTATGTACAAAAATTGGAGGGGAAAATCAAGGTCTCGTCGGCTAAAAGAAGAAGAAAGAGATGAATAAAATGCCTTTGTGGGCGCGCAGCATCTCGTCGGGGTTCCCTGTCCCACATCAGCCCTGATGGCGCGGGCGCGGGGGGATCCCTCCTCGCTGCCAGCTCAGGACACTTGCAAAAATCTTAATTGGGCTGCCACGTTAAGCACTTGCATAAATCATCCCCGCTCCAGCGGCTCTCAGCGCGGATCGCCCGCAAAGGTCCCCAGAGGCGCGCGGGGCTGGTGGTGGCCGGGGCGCGCGCGCGCTCACCGCGCCGCGGGCGCGCTGGGCGGGGACGCCCGGCCCGCCTCGCGGGCCCCCGCGGACTTACCAGGTTGACCGGGTGAATGTAACCGTTCTCGTACTTGTCGTTCGCCAGGATCTGCCTCAAGTGCGCGATGTAGCTGGACGCCAGCCTGAGCGTGTCCAGCTTGGAGAGCTTGGTGTCCGGGGGCACCCAGGGCAAGGTGGTCTTGAGCCTGGAGAAGGCCTTGCTCAGCACCCGCATCCGGGCCCTCTCGCGCGCGTTGGCCGCGTTGCGCTGGACCTGCTTCCCCTCCTGGCTGACGCCGCCCAAGGGGCTCTTCTTGGTGGGCGCCTTCCTCCTCTTGCCCAGGCCTCCGCGGCCCTTCTGGGGCGACCCCGCCTCGCAGTTGGAGCTCTCCTCGGTGCTCTCGTTGGAAGTCACAAACTCCTTGCCCGAGTCCATTTTCAGCCCGTCGCAGTCCAGCATCTCCACCTCTTGGAGGTCCTCCACATCGCTGAGGGAGCCGGTGGACATGTTTGGGGGAGAGGATCAGAGAGAGAGAGAGAGAGAGAGAGAGAGAGAGAGAGAGAGAGAGAGACAGAGAGCGAGCGAGCGCGAGCCCCAAACCAGTGGGCCCCCGGGGGTGGAGGGCGGAGCGGCCACCTCGTGCTGGGAGCGGGAGTCGGGGGGCTGGTTGAGTCTTACACTCCTTTTCCCCTTCGCAGAGCTGTGAGAAGGAACCGAGAGGACTTCTGCGGGGAGGAACCCAGCTCTGTGTCCCCACCCCCGGAGTCCTGGCCGCAGAGGAGTGTGAGAGAGCGCTGAGGAATTTGGTGGACACTAGGAATTTATCTGGGGAATAGAGAGGCGGGTCCTTGTAGCCCAGGGGAGGGGCCTGCTAGGCCCCGGCGGACTCTTCGACCCCTTTCACCACCGGAGGGAAACTCCTGCGCACGGATCCCCGTTTCCAACTCGCAGTGTGGATCGACTCAAGGGCCACACGCGAATGCGGGTCACCTTCTTCCGCTAGAGCCGAGGAGGAGCGTGCCCCACCCACAGCCCCTCTCCTGGGCCGTCTCCTCCGGCCTGTTTTCCCTCTTCAGAGGTCCTAGCCGGTTGTTACCCAGGACTTCGGGGAAATGATCAGCTCCTTTTGCCCTTTCTAGGCCTTCCGACCGACCGCAAATCTCACAAGCATCCCCCTGTCGTCCCCCCTTCCCTCCCCCAATTAAAACACCAATTAAAATCCAGGCAGGGGTCGACTCCCTCCCGCCAGCACCCCAGAATGCCCTTGTGGCTTTGCCGAGCTATCGTCCCACCTTCACCGGGGTAAACGAAGGAAACAAGTGCTTCACAGAATCTTTAGGATGGATGCAGAGAAAGCACCAAAGCATCTGTCCGCACCCGGCCACTTTAAAGAGATCAAGGAGCTGCCTGTGTGTACCCAAACGTACTAGACCATCGCACGCCCATGTGCAACACACACAGCTTCGTGGGCATGAGATAGAGTAATATGAGTGTGTGGAAAGTATTTTGCTAATTGATCATCTTTTCTTGACGGAATTAAAACTGTCCCCTGCATTTCTTTCTAGAGATACATTTAATAATGTCTTAAGACTCTCTCAGCTGCTCTCAGATATTACCTGGCCTGGGACTTGCCCTCGCCCTCCCAATCCTGCTGCCTTTGCGTCTTCCTTACCTCTGTCTTCCTTGCTATCGGGGTTCCCCATAGGAAGCTGATCTGGCAAAACACTAAGCAGTATTATCCCTTCGGGAAAGGTGTTTTTTGTTTGTTTGTTTGTTTGTTTGTTTTCCTATCTCTAACCCCAGCAGGGATCATTTTTTCCTGGAGGATAAGAAAATCTGGAGACTAAGTAGAAAAAAGCAAAGGGAACCGGAAAGCCAAGAGGTTGAATACAATCCACAAAATTGGAGAGATGGAGTGCACGGATCTCTCTTACTGACTCTTCTCCAGGTTTTCTTTTTCCTTGCAGTTAGGCAGCGAAGACAGAGGCTGGAGCAGAGTGTAAGAGCAGCTTCTGAGGTTTGGGCTGGAGTCTGCACCCCTCTCCTACATTAAGATATCATATCTCTAATCCGGGGCTCAGCTGGGAATTCACTAACCTCTAACGTTTTGTTTTGTTAGCAGGGTCTTGTTTGCTTTCCCCCATGCTGTAAACTAAACAGATTGTCAGCAAATCAGTCTTTATTAATGAATTAGTGAGAACCCCTCCCCATAATATCTTTGCCCAGGGTCCAAAATTTGTTAATCACCAGCGTAGAGATTTATGAGCTCTCTTATTTTCTGTTGTTTGTGCAGGTGGAGCTTTAAATGACCATATCCACCACCAAGATTTATTGTGAGAGTGATTGATGTTATAAACCAGGAACAGGACTCTTCCCACAGCAGGGATGACAGAAATATCAAGTTGAAGTTGCCTTTGTCCTCCTGCACAACTGACCCGGTACTACAACACAGAAGAAGCATAATAATTTAATCCGAGATCTACGACAGCGTTAAGAGAACACCCCGCAGGCCCGCTAGACGTTTCCCCAGCTGATTCTTGGGTTTTCCCTCCCATTTCTTGGTCTTAGTAAGGCGTGAGAGTCATGAAAGTGGGCTTTGGCCAGCACTTTGTGCAACGTGTTATGTATTTTTGTAGCTACTGAGGTAGCTGCAAAACAACCACAATTTATTTATTTATTTATTCACTGGGACTCTGGAGGGGGATAAAAATTAAGAATCAGAACCGTGGCCTTACCACATGCCAAGCTATTAAGCTATAAAGCTTTTGGGTCCTGGAGCACTCATGTTTGAGGGGAGGGGGAAGGGTCTGGTTTTCTGCCACATCTCAGTTGTTAGGCTGCTCAGGCTATTTGGGGGATAGCAACCATCATAGAAATAAGTACCAGATTTCTGCTGTCTATGTTTTCAAGGTCTGAAACTTGGAAATAGAAATTTCTGGAAGAGAGCGAGACTAGCTTCATGCCACACATTGATTTATGTGCCTAGCAGTTATTATTATTACCTTTTTTTTTTTTTGATAAGCAAGAATTAAGTCCACTTATCCTATGGTGATACAGTTAGGCTGACAAGGGCTAGTGGGTTGATAATGAACTTCGGGGTGTTTGCGAAAACTCGCCAAGGGATGGTGACCAGTTTGGGATGTGAAGATGTGGAAAAGGCCATTATTTAGGCGTCCTGATGTGACGTCTTGAAGAAAGTAGATTAATATGAATACTGCATCTTTTCTCTTGACATTTTGTGCCTATCCCTGCTCATAAACACTTAGGGGAAAATGGGTGGGAGAAATTCCTTATTGCTGGATTCTACTAAGAAAATCAGTTAGGCTGTAACTTAAGCTGTGCCAAATTCTCCCCAAATATAAACTATACTCTGTGAGAAGAGAAAGAAAAGAAGCGCTTTTGAGAAGCTGTATTAACTCTTTTGATAACAAGGGAAATACTCTGAACGTTACTGTTTCAAACGCTAACTAGAAAGCTCATGGTTTGAAGGCGCGAGGTAGTTACTAAAAGTTCTTGCCTCACTTTTAAAGACAGAGTTTCTGCCCCAGAGACATCTGGCCAATTTGCAACACACTTCTAACAATTTGTTTTGAAAGACAGACTATCTTCGAAAGATTTCAGTGCTAAGGAAAAATCTAGCTCTAAAGGTTGTAAAATGAAGATTAGGTGTGGAATGTATCCTTGAACTTAAATCCTGGTTTATCAACTGATAACTTCAGGAAGTTCCAATTTGATCCAGTTGTGCTTGGATGAAATAATTTGCTTCCTTTTATATGAGAAGGGAAACTTCACAGGCTTCTTCAGAACTGACTTTGTACGCCATCACATTTTCTTTCCCAGGCGTGGGGGGAGTTATGTCTTCAAATTAAAATTTGAATTATTTTCTCGAACTCTCCATTACCTGGCCAGGAAGCACACAGGCTGGCACATTGCCAAAACTGCCAATTCTCTTTGTTTCCCCGTCACTTCTAACGAACACCTCTAGATGTGTTATTCTCTTTACTTAATGGTAACCACCTTTTCAACAATGTCTGCGCCTTCCATGCAAATCAGTGCCTTTTTCTCTGTTCAACCTAATCTGTACCCTTTGTTGTTGATCGTTTTCCATCTCCTGCTTATAAGCCTATTGAAATCTGATTCTATTTTTTTTTTTTACCTTTTTAACTTAATTTACAAGATGGGCATTATCTCCCCTTACTTGTTCCAAATCGTAATGGGGCTGGCCTGTTATATTCTGGCAGTCAATGTGAGTAGAACACTAGTGAGTGAGGTTAGTGGCTGTCTAAGGAGGTCAATCTAGTGATGCAGGGTGTTACTGTTATCTTTACCCAACATCAATTATGATCATCAGCAACCAGAGGTCCTCTCAGTATTCACCAACCCCTTCTCCCTTTCCACGTTTAATTCAACTAATTGTACCTCCAAAGCCACAACACTAAGATTTACAGCTAGCAAAAAAAAAACAACACTGAAATCCAAAGAAAGTCCAAATTCACCATGGCTCTTAGATCCAAGAAGCAACCTTGCTCCACAATGTGATTTTGAAAGCAGCCAAGCCCGTGTACATGAAGGACAGAGTTTACCTTAAGAAGCAAGTGGGTTGAAGGAAACTCCGGCACGTGGTGAGAAGTAGAAACTCTACAAACTCAGTTTCATGTCTTCCCAAGTCTTCAGTATGAGAATAATTGTATCAGACCTACTCGCTATCAGGAAAAAGGAGAGGAAAACTTGAACAACTCTGCAATCGGGTACTGAGTGAGGATCTTTGCCTCACTTCTTCCATCTTCTGTAGAATCTCTCCTTTCGGTTTCACTGTTACAGAAAGAGCTGTTATGTGAAATGAAAATTTTAATAGAACGTGTGCCAGAAACTTTCCACCCGTAACAATGAAGTTTTAGAAAAACTTGCTTGAGTAATGACTTACCTGTATCTTTTTAAAAAAAATTTTTTTTTCAACGTTTATTTATTTTTGGGACAGAGAGAGACAGAGCATGAACGGGGGAGGGGCAGAGAGAGAGGGAGACACAGAATCGGAAACAGGCTCCAGGCTCTGAGCCATCAGCCCAGCGCCCGACGCGGGGCTCGAACTCCCGGACCGCGAGATCGTGACCTGGCTGAAGTCGGACGCTTAACCGACTGCGCCACCCAGGCGCCCCAACTTACCTGTATCTTAATGTCAAGGCTGAGAGCAAATCCTTTCACATTTTCCTAAAAAAATAAATCTTGTGGATTACATGAAAGATAACCTGTGAAGCACATGACGTTCACTATGTTCATTGATGACTATAAAACAGGCCAACTGGCTGTCAGCCTTCTTCCTGTCGGGTTAGGAGAAGATGCGCATTGACATTGAAGCCTATTTCTGGGGATGAGCTCCTTGCGATTACGTCCTTGCGGCAGGTGCTTTTAGGCTTGAGGAGCTAAGAGTCATGGCGTGTAGATTGCAGGACCAGAAGCAAAGTACTGAGAATGCGACTGCTAACCTCAGGAACATGAAATATTTCCAAGTGGGGTAGTATTTTAAAATAGAACCCTGAAGTAATAGATGATCAGAATTGGAAGGGCTGAGAACCTAGGAAAGCCTATGTGGCAGGTTCACCTGAGTCATCAATGACAGTACGACCGCTTGAACCTGTGTCCAGATTTGCCTTGTAATGCTCCTTCCGTGAAGCCAGAGTGCTTTGAATGGGTTTTCCTAGTTGAATAACAGTAAGATGCATGAGAAAAACTTTTATCCTGTTATTTCCGGTTTAGTACCGAGAATCCGTAACACCTGAACCTTGAATTATAGAAAACAAAATAGATTCAGCCGTCCCTGGTTGTAAGTTTACAACTCTGCCCAAGGGGTTCAAGTAGTGTCAATTCCAGAACAACCTTGTTAAAATCTCTTCTCTCCTAGGAGAGCCCCATTGGGCAGGCCAGGGGCCATGCATTCAGTGAGCACGTCCTCAAATCTGCCTTCTTTTCTCCATCTCCTCAGCTAAATTCTGGTTCAAGTCATCAAAACCTTTTCCGCAGATGACTTTGAAAGTCTCCAAGAGATGGGGGCGCCTGGGTGGCTCAGTCGGTCGGGCACCCGACTTCGGCTCAGGTCATGATGTCACCGTTTGTGAGTTCGAGCCCCGCTGTCGGGCCCTGTGCTGACAGCTCGGAGCCTGGAGCCTGCTTCGGATTCTGTGTCTCCTTCTCTCTCTGTTCCTCCCCTGATCATGCCCTGTCTCTCTCTCTCTCTCTCTTTCTCTCAAAAATAAATAAAGATTAAAAAAAAATTTAAAAAAAAGTCTCTAAGAAGATTCTTTTGTTTCTATTCCTGCCCTTTTAAAATCCATTTCCAACAGAGTGGTCCAAGTTATTCCACTGCTTCAAATCCCTTAAAGCTTCCCATTGTGTTTGATATAAAATCCAAATTCCTTATCACGGCTGGCATGATTCTACTTTGCTTACCACCTTCCAACCACACTGGCCCATGTCCGTGTCCCTCAATGACACTGTATCCCTGCTTACCTTAGGACCTTTGTCCTGGTTCTTTCTGTTGAGATGCTTCTCTTTAGCTCTCTGCATGATTGGCTCCTTACTTTTCAGGCCTGAGCTCAAATGTCACCTTCTCTGTTAGAACTTCCTTGAGCATCCACACTTAGGAATATTTTTGTCCATCATCCCCCTTTATTTATTAGCCATAGTGATAGTAGCTACCATTTACTAAATGTTTATCACAAACCAGACACTGTTGTAAGCACTTTCCAGATTAATCCATTTAGTTCTAATAACAATTTCGTGACATAGGAACCTTACAGATGAAAAAACCAATGCATAGAGAGATTAGGAAATGTGTTTCACTCAGAAAGTGGCTGTTCCAGTTGTCCATTGCTGTGTAACAACCCAAATTAGCGATGTAAGTTATTTCTTTTATTTCTGTGGGTTGACTGGGTTCAGCTAGGTGACACCCAGTGTCTCAGCAGGGATGGCTAGAACAGGCAGGGACTGGTCAGGCGTCTCTCTATATATAGCCTCTCCACATGGCTTCCCCCGCATGGCAGTCTCAGGTGGTTGAACTTCTTACATGGTGGCTGGCTTCTTTCTTTGTGAACATTCCACAGGACCCAGAAGGAAACTGAAAGTCTTCTTATGATCTATCTTTGGAAGACAGACAACATCACTTCTGCTTCATTCTGTTTGTCAAAATCAAGTCATGGGGCCTGCCCAGAGTCAAGGGAAGGGACCTATACAAGAATATGAATCCCAGGAGGTATAGTTCAATGGCAGGGGTGGCAATGGTGGTTATCATCCTTGGAGACTGGTGAATAAATGGCAGAGTCAAGGTTTAAACACAATCTGACTCTAGAGCCTTTACTTTAAATAGTTAACATGTTGTGAAATTATTTCGTTTCATTTCATGTTTATGATTGTCGGTTGACTCCCCTTCCTCCCTCCTCGCTATAATGAAAGCTTTAGGAGTGCAGGGACTTTGTGTGCCTTGCTCAGTTTTGGGCTCTGAGCCTAGAGCAGGGCTGCAAAATAATACGCACTTAATAAATAGCTGGCAAATGAATGAATGGATGTTCTAGACCATAGCATATGGAAAGTACACTGTAAACTGTAAGATATTTATTTAGAGAACTAACACAACGCCAAAAATAAGGTGGCTCAGACAAACCACAAACTTACTTCTCTCTCTCTTATCCATGCAGACCCAGGGCAGTGGTCCAGGATGGATGAGTAACTGCCCCACAAAGACACACTAAGACTGGGGTTCCATCTGTCTTGTTGCTCTCGTCCTTGAGTGGAGGTGCCTTCCCATACAGAGACGAAGTCTGCTTACCCTTCACAGTTCTCAGGAAGGGGGCAGAAAAATGGTGAAGGGTAAGTGGGTTCCTTATAGGAAGATCTGGAAGTTGTACATATCACTTCTGCTCCCATCATATCAGCCTCTTTAGCCGGAAAAGGAAAAGTTTGGCAGTACAGTCTCTAAATATGCTCAGCCTAAATTCGGAGTTGGGGGGATCCGTTTATAAAAAGAAGGGAAGCCAATTCCGTCTCTGCCAGTACATTTGTAGCACAAGGGATTAAGTTGACATATGTGGAATAGTAGAATAGTTTGACTCTGATAGAAAATGCAGATCACAAGTTCTATGAAGTTTATGATGAGTTCAAATCAAGCATCCGTGGGCTTCAGTCCTTATGTGGAGCTCGGAAAATATTTAACAACCTACCTCTGACTTCGTATGTGAGAGCGCTCATCCATGTGGACCATTCCAAGCACAGCGGTCACTAATTTCTACTCAGTAAATGACTCTATAGAGTTGCTGTTTTTGAAGATCAACCAGTGAAAAATGTGCAGGTTGTTAAAGCTATTACTAACAACCATTGGCCCTCACTAAAGGCCCCTAAGTTGCTTATTTAATTGGGGGGAGAGGACACAAGTCAGTCCATACCGCTTCTCTTTAGAAATGTAACTGGAAAAATGTGTGTTTTTTAATTCATTATTATTTCCAATTTTCAGACTACTCGGGATTAAGATATCCCTAAGGCTCTTGTGTCATTTGAGGGTTTACCATATACCAATGTCATTATACCGATGTCAATGACAACCCTAAGAATAACAAACTCCCAGCATTGTTTGTCTTAGTTTTTATTCTTTGAGGGATCATTAGGAGGAAGAGCTTTAAATCCAGATTCATGGTCTATGACGAGGAGGGTCATCTGATACTCATTCCTAAAATTTGCAAAGGGCAATCCTCCTAAAGAAAGGAGGACCATTCTTTAGTCAGAAGCTCTAAATCAATTCTAAAGAAGCCATTAGTAGAAGAATCTAGGAATTCTTTATCCAGTGCCTTTGAGTATACCACACAGCTCCCACACAGAAATAGACATGGGTTAGATCAATTCGGTAATAAAATTTGCCAAACATTTTTGGGGGATTACTTATAGACAAAACAAACAATGGATTGACTCTACTGGGGTCTTTTTCACTGGTCACTCTGACATATTTTAGATAAAGCCAGTATTCTTTTCTTTTTTTTCTTTAATTTTTAAAAATATTTTTATTTATTTTTGATAGAGAGAGACAGAGCACAAGCGGGGGAGGGGCAGAGAGAGAAGGAGACACAGAATCCGAAGCAGGCTCCAGACTCCGAGCTGTCGGCACAGAGCCCGATGCAGGGCTCGAACTCACAAATTGCGAGACCATGACCTGGGTCAAAGTCAGACGCTCAATCGACTGAGCCACCCCAGTGCCCCAAGCCAGTATTATTTTCAGCTAGAATGCTGGGCAGACCCTAAACTTCCCCTTACATGAGTAAGTGAGTTCTTTTCTTTTAACCCAATTGCAAAACTGACCACAATGAAATAGTCTGCCCAAGAAGGGTAGACTAAAACACTTCTCAAATGAATTTGGGCAGAAGGGTGAACTAAATGTTAAATGTATAATAATTCCATCCCAGGTTTTAAACTATAAAACCTGAATATCCTTAAAAGAATCATGACTTTTGCTCCTCTTGTCCTTTTCTCTGTGACAGAGCGGAACACTTTTGGACTGTGTAAGAAGAGACCAGATCCAACTTCTGCTTACATGACTAACTAGTTGTGTAAGCTCAGATAAGTCTCTTAGTTATGCTGGATTTTACTGTCCTGTTTAATATGGTGCAAGCAGGGATGGGGTGCATTAGCTTAGAGGATATATGTAAATGATTTAGTTTAGTGATTAACATGCAGTGAATACTTATAAATATTGATGGCTGTTCTGATGTTGGATGTTATAATTGTCGCTAAGGCCCTGTTTTTAAAAAAAAATTTAACATTTATTCATTTTTGAGAGACAGAGTGAAAGTGGGGTTGGGGCAGAGTGAGAGAGGGACACTGAATCCAAAGCGGGCTCCAGGCTCCGAGCTGTCAGCACAGAGCCCGACGCGGGGCTCGAACTCACGAACCATGAGATCATGACCTGAGCCGAAGTCGGATGCTTAACCGACTAAGCCATCCAGGTGCCCATCTAAGGCCCTTTTGACAGTAGCATTCTGTTGTTTGTTGTTGTTGTTGTTGAATAAGAGCAACAACAAACAACACACAAAGAAGATACACCTTGTCTAAAACCTAAACCTTAAAAAGTGTGTGTGGTCAAGGGAGAGGAGTAGTTCCAATAAAATCTAGATTTCTGTTATTTTGGTTGAAAAGCAGCTATGGTCTCAGTCATAAAATTAAAATTATCTTCAGCATTAAGTTATAGCTACTCTAGTCTTTCCCCTCACCTTCTGGTGATTTGAAGGGTTGTTTCATTAGCGATCATTTTTTTCTTCCACATTAAATTTATTTAGTCCAGATCATGGTAGAATAAATAGATAGCATGTTTTGTAAGAGCCTCATAAGAAGCAATTTATACCACTGATATATATTGTTTATACTTATATTTATATCACCCTTTTATTAGGGGATAAAATATTATTTTATTTTATTATTTTATTTTAAAACATTTTTAAATATTTACTCATTTTTGAGAGAGAGAGAGTGTGAGCCAGAGGGAGGCAGAGAGGGAGGGGGACAGAGGACCTGAAGCAGGCTCTGTGCTGCCAGCCGTGAGTCTGATGCGGGGCTCGAACTCATAGACCGCGAGATCGTGATCTGAGCTGAAGTTGGACACTCAAGCAACTGAGCCACCCAGGCGCCCCGGGGATGATTATTTTAAAACTGATACTGGGTTAGCATCCCTTTTGAATACTTTGTGATTTTTATGAAGGATTGAAATTCTATTAACAAATGATTTTCCCTTTTGCCTGGGTATGGGTCCATCCTAAATAATTGCTTGAGTTTCTTACAAAAGGAAATTAAACTATTCACAGTGAGGATGATCTGCTTCTGTGTTTGGGTTTGTATTACCGACGTTTAAAATTAGATCTCACTAAAACAAAATAAAACCACAAAGCAAACAAGCAAAAAAAAACTTGCTGTCACTGACGGCTAAAATGATCACATCCTAGGATCTTGCCTCCGAGTTCATTGTCCCCAAGAAAGACCAATACCTCGAATAGCCCTTGTCTGTTCATGACTGGCAAATGAATTCAGAGATGTTATTTTATTTTATTTTATTTTATTTTATTTTATTTTATTTTATTTTATTATTTTATTTATTATTCTTTTAAATATTTATTTTGAGAGAGAGAGAGAGAGAAAGAGAGTGTGTGAGTGGGGGAGGAGCAGAGAGAGAGGGAGCGAGAGAATCCCAAGCAGACTCCGTGCTGTCAGGGCAGAGCCCAACATGGGGCTCGATCTCACAACCGTGAGATCGTGACCTGACCTGAAATCAAGAGTCGTATACTTAACCAGCCGAGTCACCCAGGTGCCCTGAATTCAGAGATTTTAAAGCTTGTATTCATTTCCTAGGGTTACTATAATCAATTACCACAAACTGAGTGACTTACAGCAACAGAAATTTGTTCTCTCACAGTTCTGGAGTCCAGAAGTTGAAAATCGAGGTGTTCATAAGGCCAAACTCTCTCTCTGAAGGTTCTAGGGAAGTACCCTCCCTTGCCCTTTTCCCTTCTGGTGGTCCCCGTGTTCCTTTGCTTGTGGCCACATTACGTTGCTTACCATCTTCATCATCAGAGGGGCTTCTCTTGGAGTGTTTTTGTATCCTTTCCTGTCTTTTATAATCATACTCGCATTAAGTTTAGGGCACATTCTAGTCTACTAGGATCTCATTTTGATTCTTACCTTTATTATATCTGCAAAGATCCTACGTCTGGATGAGAGTCACATTCTGAGGTTTGGGGTGGATGTGAATTTTGGAGAGATACTTCAAACCACATAAGTCTCCATTTTTGTGATTTACACTACATATGACCATGAGCCAGGGTCTAAGTTGGGTCTTCACAGACTGAAAGAATTAGAGTGGGTAAAAAATATATAATTAGTCATTTATTTGCATCATGAAGAAATTTAAACTTATATTGGATCTTTATATGCACGGCAAATGGCCAAACTTCACTTCTGGTGATGGGGGGAACCCCCAACCAATAAACCAAAGGCACTCTTTAAAATGACATTCTTCAATAAAAGTTTTAAGCTTACAGAACAGAAGGAAAAATAATCATACTTTTCTAATAATATATTTACATCTATTTAATGATGTCCCATGAAATGGAGACAGGTAATAGAATCATGAAGCCTCGATTTTTTTAATGTTTATTTATTTTTGAGAGAGAGACCCAGAGCACGAACGAGGCAGATAGAGAAGGAGACACAGAATCCGAGGCAGGCTCCAGCTATCAGCACAGAGCCTGACATGGAGCTCCAACTCACGAACTGCGAGATCATGACCTAAGCTGAAGTCGGATACTCAACCCACTGAGTCACCCAGGCGCCCCTGTGAAGTCTCTGTTTTAATGTTACTCAAATACATATATCTATTTTAATTTTTACATATATATTTATATTCACATACATTTCAAGTCTTATGAAAGATCAAGTCTTAAAAAATTATCTAAGAACTGAACCAATGATTGCATGTATGGTTCATTATTTTGCCTTTAAAGAGAAATTTCAAAAATTAATCTATAGTTATGTTAAAAGCATGAAAGGCTGAAGTGTCTCACCTTTGAATATTTAATCGTATTTTGTATTCTTAGCTCCCCCTTACATTGCCTTTCTTTAAAAACTGTTCAAAGTCAATATCTAATGCTGGATAATCTTACACTAAATATGGTGGCCTTCCCCATTCCTTGTGGACTTTTATCCATTACATCAAAAGCCTCATAGACTTCCCAAACAATAGATAGCCTTAGAAACATTACATAGATTATGCAAATTTGATGGCATTTCTTTTGTTTTCTTATTTATGGTAATTTTTTTCCATTGTGGAAGAAGCCTTGTGAAACAGACTTTCTTCCTTTCTTTTCTTTCTTTCTTTCTTTCTTTCTTTCTTTCTTTCTTTCTTTCTTTCTTTCTTTCTTAAATGTTTATTTCTTTATTTTGAGAGAGAGGGAGTGAGCATGAGTGGGGGAGGGACAGAAAAAGAGGGAGAGAGAGAATCCCAAGCAGACTCCACACTTAGCACGGAGCCTGATCTCACAACTGTGAGATCATGACCTGAACCTAAATCAAGAGTTAGACACTTAACCAAATGAGTCACTCAGGCACCCCAAACAGATCTCTTTTTTTCCCCCTTTGGGTTCTTTCAGTTGTGTTATTACTTCACCGAAAGGGCAGGATATACTCTCTTTTTTTGATTAAAGATATCTTAATTTAAAAGATGACATGAATGCAATACAACCAATGAAAATTTATTATGGATGCAGGGAATGGTCTGTGTTGTTTGGCCTTTTGGTGGAAGCTGGGGCCAATAAGGACCCGGCCAGCTGCTCTGCCCAACACAAGTGCTGTCCTATCCCCATCTCTGTTCACACAACCAGTTCACCGATAAACAGGGACAGCTAACTGAATTTCTCTTCTTTGTCATGATATAACAAATCTTTGGAGTACACAACATTTTCTTCTCAACATTGACAAATACAAATGAAGAAAAGAATGAATAACTGTTCTTCATAAAGAGCCATTAATTGTAAACTTGCAAATAAGTAAATCAAATACTCGCAAACACAGTTACAAATGAGAGAAGGTGTGTTTGGAGTAAGGATTCCATTGCTAAAATACAAGTTTGCAAAACATTAATTTAAAGGCCCTCGGAAAGTAAGAGACCATATATGTGTTCTGGCATTTACCTTTAATTATGGCATTTGTGATATTTGGTTAAGACTGTTATTTAATACAATGATTTTGATCACATTCTAGCCTCAGTGAGCTTTGGGAGTGATTTCAACTTTAGCATGGAAGTAAAAACATATTTCTATTATTTCCCTGTAGGATATTGTCAAGACAAAGATCCTTTGTTTGCACTGTAGGTTTATAAAGATTATGGAATGCCTTAAACGGTCAAGATAGAACATGGGACATCATACAATGAGCTGTCTGGTTTCTAGGGATTTGTATTTTAATGCTTTGCACTGTATTGGGAAATGTAATTTCAGCACATGACCTTGATGGGTTGAAGATAGGGTAGAGATGGCAAGCAAACCCTCTTCCTCCATGGTTTTCTTTCTATTGGGGTTTTTGGTGAGATAGGAGAACTGACTTGGGTCTTGAACAGCAACTAATACTAATAGAAGTCCACTCAATTGGTGGAAGAAATACACGACTTTCCTGAGACATTCTCTTTTTTTTTTTTTTTTTTTTTAATTTTTTTTTTCAACGTTTATTTATTTTTGGGACAGAGAAAGACAGAGCATGAACGGGGGAGGGGCAGAGAGAGAGGGAGACACAGAATGGGAAACAGGCTCCAGGCTCCGAGCCATCAGCCCAGAGCCTGACGCGGGGCTCGAACTCACGGAGCGCGAGATCGTGACCTGGCTGAAGTCGGACGCTTAACTGACTGCGCCACCCAGGCGCCCCGACATTCTCTAGGTGTGCTGTCATCACTAAATTATTTAGTGATGCTTGGTTCGGATGTGTTCTTTTTTTTTTCTTAAACAAAATATTGACATATGAAAACAACTCATGTTGTATCAGACATTTATCTTTGGTGCTCGAGGTGTTATTGACATATATCATGTGAAACTAGTTGAAAGAGTAAGTATCTTAAACTTCTACAGATGTTTGTGTGTGTGTGTGTGTGTGTGTGTGTGTGTGTGTGTTATCTTTCTCACATCCCAGAACACTCATGAATTTTCAAATCAAGTGATGTTTATTTTTTTTAAAAAATTCCAAGGACTATTGAAACTCAGACCTCTTAAGAAATCAAATACCTTGGACCAGTATTCTTTTTTTGTGACATAAAAAAGAAATGCCACGTGGACAAGGCTAGTGGCTTGTTGTAAGTTAGCAGCACACTCCTATCTTACAATTTTCTCTACGGGGAAAATATCGGGAGTGATGATGCCTTCTTTTGACTGCTTATTTCTGGAATGCTAGACCCTACACTCACACACCTTACTTGCATTGTCTCCATATGTACAAAACCATTAGGGGGTATTTTCATTGTTAGGACAATCCGGTGCCATTTTCTCCCCCTTGAAATATGAAGATAACTGAGATAGAACTGATATTTTGGGAAAGAGCTTAAATTATCTAAACAACTGCCTTCCTTCCCTGTTCAATAAATAGAATTGTAAATTAAAAAATATTTTGTCAATTTTAGCTTTCTTTTCTTAGTTTGGTTTTAGGTCTGGTCCCTATTCAGGTAAAAATGTTCTGTTTTATTTAAAACTATATCCAGAAGAGCGAGATGAATTATCCTTTTATTTTTGGCTTTTTATCATTAGTTTCCTTTGAAGACACGGATGGTGCATGATGTTCTATTGCGATTAACAACTACCGCATCATAAACCAAGCTCAGCTCAGAGCTGCAAACTAGTGGAAACAAAAAAACTTAAATGTCTCTGACAAAGGAAGAGAGGGTTTTAAATAGAGCTGGGAAGGCATAAGTTATGATGAGGGCTGTGGGTAACTCTATAGGGTAAGGAGCTATTGACCTGTCCACCAAGTTACTGAAACCTCTCCCGGAGCTCCAGGAAGGAAAATAAAGTGTTAGTAGAAGTTTCCTGTGATCCTTCCTCATCGTGACATAGGATCCCTTGGGAAATCTGCTGCTGTTTCAGGGTCTGTCTATGTCTATGCGGAGCCGTGCTATCTTCCCAATGTCATGTTCTAAGCCTCCGAGCAACTTATCCAATTAACTCTTACTCACTCACATGCCATCTTCATGGGCAGATCTTCCCAAGTTGCCTATCTCTCACATTTGAGTTTGACTTTAAAAAAAAATTTTTTTAGTGTTTATTTATTTTTTGAGAGAAAGAGAGAGAGCAGGAGAGGTGCAGAGAGAGAGGGAGACACAGAATCTGAAGCAGGATTCAAACTCTGAGCTGTCAGCACAGAGCCTGCCGTGGGGTTCAAACCCACAAGCCGTGAGATCATGACCTGAGCCATAGTCAGTCGCTTAACCGACTGAGCCACCCAGGCGTCCCGAGTTTTACTTTTAAATGGGCTCGTTAAATGTCCATGTTAATGTTAAAATTTAGCAGACTGAAGCCATTTCTTCAAAAGCCCAATCAACTTAGAGATTGCATTAGGTGAAATAAAAAACACAGACAATAAAACAATGAGATTTAGCATTTTAGAGACATTATGACAGCACTTTAATTTTTGGCAGCTTTATTGAAGTATAATTTACATAGTATTCAATTTACCCTCACAATTCAATGATTTTAGTAAGTGTACAGAGTTGTGCAGCTCTCACTATAATTCAATTTGAGATCATTTCTATTACTCCAGAAAGTTCTCTCTTGCCCATTAGCAGTTAATTCTCACTCCTGTCCCCAGCCCTAGGCAATCATTGAACTTCTTTCTGTGCCTATAAATTTGCCTTTTCTAGACACATTAGATAAATGATAAATCATATAAATCATAGAATATATGGTCTTTTGCATTTTCCTTCTTTCACTTAGCATCACGTTTTGTTTTGTTTTGTTTGCTTTGTTTTTGGAGAGAGAGCAAGAGCATGAGCAGTGAGGGGGCAGAGAGAGAGAGAGAGAGAGAGAGAGAGAGAGAGAGAATCTTAAGCAGTGTCCATGCTCATCACGGAACCTGACATGGGGCTTGATCCCACGATCCTGGGATCCTGACCTGAGCTGAAATCAAGAGTTGGAAGCTCAACCGACTGAGCCACCCAGGCGCCCCTAGAATAATGCTGATCCATATTATAGCATATAGTAGTATTTTGTTCTTTTTAGTTGGTGAATGATAGTCCTGCATTTTGATTTTTTAACCAGGGGTTTGGCATACTGTGGAAACACGGAACCAACTAAAGGACAGAACTTGACTTTACTGTTAACAACTATATGCCAAGTGTTTTAGAGAGAAACAATGAGATAAGTACTTTCCCTTCACTTTTGAGAACTGGAGTGGAGCACGATGACTAGTTTCTCATCACTTCTACTTAGACCTCTTCTGGAAATAACACTGCCATTTGCTCTGGGGAGGTTGTAATAGAGTTAGCAGCTTTTTAAATATATATCAGTTACTCCTGAGAGAGAAGCTATGTTCCTACCGTGACCTCTTTATACAGACACTGGCTGGGACATAGTCTCTCACCTCTAGTCTCCCAGGTTACATTAGATCTGAAGAAAGAGGCAACAAATCAGTAACAATGTAAAATAGAAGACAAAGGCTTAAAATTATACAGCAGGGAAAATGATATGAGCTATAGTTACACTCAACATTATGGATTAATCGCAGGAACAAAATATTGAATGAAAATTTCAAAGCCACGGAGATTCACTGTGACCATTTATATATATAATGAATACAAATAATATACATAATATTATGTAATAATTAAATTATTATATATTATAAATAATATAAGTAATAAATACTTATATATAGATTATATAAAGAAATAGTTATAATTCTATATAAATAATTATTTAATTATAAAATTATATATAAATTATATATACTTGTATCTCATGAAACTATTTGGAAACACAAAACTCAGAAGAGTGATTTTATCTAAGGGTAGTAGAAGAGGGAGCACAAAAGTGGATTCACTTGTGCATTAAATGGATTTTGGGTGTTTGTCTTCATGTGTCTGGTGAGGCTGTGCTTCCTGGTTATGTCTTTTCCCTGTGTCCTCCCCTGGCTAAAAGGGCTAAAGGTCATTATTATAAGTGCAACTACTCCCATGCATGAGGGTTCTGCCCTCATGACCTAGTCTTCACCCAAAAACCTCACCTCTAATACCATGACTTTGGGGTTTAGCTTTCAACAGATGAATCCGGGGAGGGGGAACAAGTGTTAGGTCTATAATAATGGCTTTTATTGCTGTGTTTTAGAACTTACATATGGATTGCATATCTCTCTTTTGTGCGGATTAAATATTATATAATTATATCACTGTGGGATATCAACCATGAAACAAGCTTGATACAATCCATATGTTGTATAAAGTCATTAACCTATCATGTCTTCTCAGATGATGTGGAAATGCTTTTATTTCTAATAAAGCCATTCTTTGATAGTATTAAATATTTCAAATGTTGACATTCAAAAGAAAATCTGCTATCCACTCTCCAGGAGTATGTCAGGACGGACTGCCTGTTGAAAGTGGTAACTTGGGTGAGGCCAAACAATTTTTTACAGACTGAGTATCTTTGGGGTTCATTGCCCTTGGGATTGATTATCCAGTTCTCTTTCTCATTCACCTTGTGGGACTTTTCACTACTCATTAAACACCTCCATTAGAGAGGAGGGAAAGGAAAGGAGAGGGGGTGAAATTCAAAACGCCCTATGTTATTTCAGTGTTGGTTAGCAAGCTGTGCTGGTAAGAGCTATAGGACAGGCACTGAAATTAATGGCTACGCTCAATATTGTTGGTTATCTGTGAAATTCACTTTAAGGTGTCCTTTCTTACATTTTTTAGATAGAGTTCCAATCAAAAATGGGCCTTTTGGATGGGTTCTGCATCACGTGACAGAAAGCCCATCGTGATATAAGCAAAGGGAAATTTATTGGCTCTTGCGGGTGAAAAGTCCAAGGATGTGGTTGGGTCCGTACATCTAGGCTTGGCACTTAAATCCATCACTAGAACACGGCCCACATTTCTCCCCTGACTTCTGCTGGGTTGACTTCTTTATCAGGCTCCAAATGGAATCAGCATCACTGCCTGAGAGTTTGAACATCCTTGCTCCCATGTGTAACCTTAGTGGAAAAGGGGAGAATGCTCTCTTCCCACAACTCGGGTAAAGGCTCACGGTGACTCAATGGCTCTGACAGGCTCACTGAACACCACACAGACTTATCGCTGAAAAAGTCCGTGGTTACCTGCTCTTTTTAGTTTTCCCTCAGGCACAGATAAAAATCTAGAGTAGATCATACCTGTGATCTTGACTTTCACTTCTTATCCTCGTAATCAGGATTTTTTTCTTTACCAATATTCTGAACTTGCTCTTTTAAGGCCACTATCAATTCTGATGATAAAAACAATCGTCTCTTCCTGGTTTTCATCCTCTTTGGTTTTTTCATATAGCGTTGGTTGCTGGATTGTTATTGGTTTATTATGAAAATTATATATGTTTTACTACCATTGTACGCAAGTAATGCATAGGTATGGTTCAAATAAAGCAGAAGTATCTTAATCAAGAAACGAGAGTCACACATTATACTTCTTCCAGTGCCCTCTTTTCCAATGTGGTGGTCACCAAGCACTGAAAATTTACCTATTACTGTATTCTCTATCTATCTATCTATCTATCTATCATCTATCATCTTTTCATCAATAGAAATACAGGCATACTTTGCTTTATTGCACTGTGAAGATACTGGGTTTTTGGTTTTTTGTTTTTTTACAAATTGAGTTTGTGTCAACCTTGCAGCAAACAAGTCAATCAGCACCATTTTTCCAGTTACATTTGCTCACTTTCTGTCTCTGAGTCACATTTTGGCAATTCTTCTAACATTTCAAACTCTTCATGTTGATCTGTGATCAGTGATCTTTGAGGTTGCAATGATCTTTGATCTCTTGTAATTGAGTTGGGGGTGCCCTGAACCACACCCATACAAAGGAGTGAACTTACTTGAGAAATGTGTGTGCCATCCTGCTCTACTGACCATCTCTTCCCCTGTCTGTCTGTCTCTCTTCCTCTTTTTCTCTCCTGTCCAGTTTCCCTATTCCTTGAGATGCAACAATATTGAAATTGGGCCAGTTAATAACCCTACCATAGCTTTTAAGTGTTTAAGCAAAGAGTCACAGGTCTCTCACTTTAAATCAAAAGCTAGAAATGATTACGCTTAATAAGGAAAGAACATGGAAAGCTGAGATAGGCCAAAAGGTAGGCTTCTTGCACTAAACACTCAAATTGTGACTACAAAGGGAAAGTTCTTGAAGGAAATTAAAAGTGCTACTCCAGTGAACACACTAATGATAAGAAAGTGTAATAGCTTATTGCTGATAAAGAGAAACTTTTAGTGGTCTGGATAGAAGATCAAACCAGCCACAGCATCCATTCAGCCAAAGGCTAATCCAGAGCAAGACCCTAACTCTCTTCACTTCTGTGAAGGCTGAGAGAGGTGAGGAAGCTGGAGAAGAAAAGTGTGAGGGACACCTGGACGACTCAGCCAGCTAAGCATCAGGCTCTTGATTTTGGCTCAGGTCACGATCTCAAGGTTCATGGGATCGAGCCCTGCCTCTGGCTCTGTGCTAGAGGCTGCTTGGAGTTCGCCTTCTCCCTCTCTCTCTCTTCCCCTCCCCAGTTCACACACCCTCTCTCTCTCTCAATGTAAATAAATAAGCATTGGTTGGTTCATGAGGTTTATGGAAAAAAGCCATCTGCAGAAAATGAAAGTGCAGGGTGAAGCAGCAGCAAGTTATCCAGATCTGCTGAGACAATTAGTGAAGGTAGCTACACTAAACAGATTTTAAAAAAAAATTATGTTTATTTATTTTTGAGAGAGACAGAGACAGAATGCGAGTGGGTTAGGGGCAGAGAGAGAGAGGGGGACACAGAATCCGAAGTGGGCTCCAGGCTCTGAGCTGTCATCAGAGAGCCTGACGCAGGGCTCGAACTCATGAGCTGTGAGATCGTGACCTGAGCCGAAGTCGGACGCGCAACCGATTCAGCCACCCAGGTGCCCCTAAACAGATTTTTAATATAGGCAAACAGCCTTCTAGTGGAAAAAGATGCCATCTAAGACTTTCATAGCTAGAGAGGAGAAGTCAATAACTTGTCTTTGTCTGCCTTCAAACCTCAACAGACAAGCTAACTTTCTTGTTAGAGGCGAAAGCAGTTGGTGACTTTCAATCGAAGCCAATGTTCATTTACCATTCCAAAATTTCAGCACCCTTAATAATTATGCTAAATATACTCTGCCTATATTCTATAAATGGAACAGTAGAGTCTGGATGATAGCACATCTGTCTGCAATACAATTTACTGAATATTTTAAGCCCACTGTTGAGATCTACCGCTCAGAAGAAACAAAAAAGATTCCTTTCAAAATATTACTGCTCATTAACAGTACTCTGGGTCATCCAAGAAGTCTGATGGAGATGTACAATGAGATTAATGTTTAATGTCTGCTACTACGTCTTTTTTGCAGCCCATGGATCAAGGAGTCATTTTGACTTTCAAGTCTTATTATATAAGAAATACACTTTGTAAGGCCTTAGACAGTGATTCCTCTGATGGACCTGGGAAAAGTACATTAAAAACCCTCTGGAAAGAATTCACCATTCTAGGTGCCATTAAGACCATTTGTGATTTATGGAAAGGGTCACAATATCCACATTAAGAGGAGTTTAGGAGAAGTTGATTCCAACCTTTATGGATGACTTTGAGGGGTCAAGACTTCAGTGGAGGAAGTAACTGCAGATATGGTGGAAACAGCAGGAGAACTAGAATTAGAAGTGGAACCAAAAGATGGGACTGAATTGCTGTAATCTCATGATCAAACTTGAATGGATGAGGAGTTGCTTCTTATGGATGAGCAAAGAAAGCGGTTTCTTGAGATGGAATCTACTCCCGGTGAAGATGCCGGGAAGACTGCTGAAATGACAACAAAGGCTTTAGGGTACTACATACGCTTAGTTGATAAAACAGCAAAGGTCGGGTTTGAGAGGATTGACTCCAATTTTGAAAGAAGTTCTACTGTGGGTAAAATCAAACAGCATCGCATGCTACAGAGAAAATGTTCGTGAAAGGAAGAGTCAATCAATACAGCAAACTTCACTGTTGTCTGGTAACAAACTGCCACAGCCACCTCAGCCTTCAGCAACCACCACCCTGATTAGTCAGCAGCCATCAACATCGAGGCAAGACCCTCCACCAGCAGAAAGACTGACCTGCTGAAAGCTCAAATGATGGTCAGCATTTTTCAGCAATGAAATATTTTTAATGAAGTTAAATATTTAATTTTAAATAATTTTATTTATTTATGTATTATTATTTTTTTAATGTTTATTTATTTATTTATTTATTTATTTTTGAGAGAGAGACAGAGCGCAAGCAGGGAAGGGGCAGAGAGAGAGAGAGAGGGAGACGCAGAATCCGAAGCAGGCTCCAGGCTCTGAGCCGTCAGCACAGAGCCCGACACGGGGCTCGAACTCACAAACCGTGAGATCACGACCTGAGCCGAAGTCGGACGCTCCACCGACTGAGCCACCCAGGCGCCCCTTAATTTTGAATAATTTTAATAAGATATTTTAATTGTTTCTTTAGACCTTATGCTATTGCACACTTAATAGACTATATTTTAGTGTAAATATCCCTTTTATATGCACTGGGAAACCAAAAAATAAATTTGACTCACTTTATTGTAACACGCACTTCATTGCAGTGGTCTGGAACCAAACCTTCAATATCTCCGAGGTCTGCATGTGTATAGATATGTGCATGAATATATATTATGAATATATGAATATACATTATGTTATGCTTATTTTCTTCTTACATATTTGGGATAACAAATATATACATATAATTTTTTTGATGTTTATTTATTTTTGACAGAGAGAGAGAGAGAGAGAGACAGAGCATGAGCGGGGGAGGGGCAGAGAGAGAGGGAGACACAGAATCTGAAGCAGGCTCTAGGCTCTGAGCACGGAGCCCGATGCGGGGCTCGAACTCACAGACTGCGAGATCATGACCTGAGCTGACGTCGGATGCTCAACCGACTGAGCCACCCAGGCACCCCTAATATATATACATATATGTATATATGTATATATTCTCTTTCTCTTTCTCTCTCTTTCTCTATAGATAGAGAGATATATATATATACAGTATCTCTCAATCCATCTATCTCTGGAATTTACTTGTAAATTTAACTGTATGAATTAGAAATCTTTCCATGATGACAAGCATAGATAGATCTATTTCATTCCAATGGTTGTGTAATGCTCTCTATAGTATTAATGAACCATAATTTAATCATTGCTGATTGATGGGCATTTACCCTATTGACCTTTTGTTGGTGTTATTTCAAACAACACCACATCATTCTCTCTCTCTCTTTCTCTCTCTCTCTCTCTCTTTCTCTCTCCATATATACATATATATATATATATATATATATATATATATATATATTTAAATTTTTCTCTTGGCTTGGGTACTGTGTGACTTACACGCTCTATATTGTCTTCACGATATCTTTGATCACCTCTTTTATTTTTGTTGTGTCTTCTTACACAAATCTCCTAAATGTGGGCTCTCCCTAAGGGTCTGTGGCTGCTTCTCTCATTTCTTCCTGTACATTTAATGATCATATCCATTTTCAAGTCTTTAATTAGCATTTCCATACATATAGTTCTCCAATTAGGTCTTGTGCTCCATTTAATTCTTAAAGGACTAGCTATGAATTTTCATATGCCCTTGGTCATTTCCATATGAATATGTCTCACAGGCAGCACGTCCCTAACTAGATTCTTTACATTCTCCCTTAAACTAATTTCTCTGCTAACATTGATTATGATTGGTTATTGATGAGAAGGAAGAAATGGCGTTACAATGAAGCAAAATTTCCAGAGGCTCCCAGCCAGATTAAACCAGCCCGGGCCTAAGTCATGCAGAAGAATGAAAATAAATTTGGTTTTATAATGATGATAAGGCAAAACCATAAAAATAACTCTTAAAAACAAGCATCAAAGTGAGAAAATAGCAGTGTTGTGAGGTGTCACAAATTATCTGTCAAAGACTTGTATTCTTTAAAAACTTACGGTGATTGGGATGCCTGGGTGGTTCAGTCGGTTAAGCATCCTAATTTGGCTCAGGTCATGATCTCGCGGTTCGAGCCCCACATCAGGCTCTGTGCTGACAGCTCAGAGCCTGGAGCCTGCTTCAGATTCTGTGTTTCCCTCTCTCTGTCCCTCCCCTGCCCTTACTCTGTCTCTCTTTCTCTCAAAAATGAATAAACATTAAAAAAAAAGAATTTTTAAGAAATTATGGTGATCAGAATCCAACCATCAAAAGGCACCCAATTAGATCATCTTTGGTTAGGGTTCAAATCATCTTAAATGGTAGGAACAGGCACTGTGCTCCATACAGCTGGTCAATAATCCAGATTCAGCTTAGTTTGTCTAACAACATAGTCTTTCTTCTCTGAGTTTTGTAATAATGTAAGAAGGGCTGATAGTCATCTGTTAAGAACAGCAGTGATTACACCAAAGGTTAAAATTGACATACTTCCATTCAGGTGGGTAAATGTTCCAACTTTGTGATGTACCTCCTCAAGCCTCCTTTGCTCTTCTGCTGATCTCTCCTGATTTAGCTACTGAGCGGTTTATGCCTGGGGTAACAGGAGGGGTAGGAAGAAGGGGGAGTTTAGGAGCTTGCTCGAGTACTACAGGCATCCAGTTTTGATTTACGAATGACATTAGTTGTCAAAAAGTTTGAATATTGTCTGTCTAGAACCTGGAAAATTATCTTGAAAACGAGAATAGGGGCGCCTGGGTGGCTCAGTCGGTTAAACATCTGACTTCAGCTCAGGTCATGATCTTGTGGTTCATAGGTTCAAGCCCCATGTCGGGCTGTGTGCTGACAGCTCAGAGCCTGGAGCCTGCTTCGTGGATTCTGTCTCCCTCTCTCTCTCTGCCCCTCCCCTGCTTGTACTCTCTCTCTCAAAAATAAATAAAACATTAAAAGAAAAAAAGAAAACAAGAATAAAGATAGAGATAATGAAGAAACAAATTTAAATTCAAGGTATGAGTACTTTTTAATCCATTTAAGTAGGAAGTTGTAATAATTATTGTGATCATTTGTGTCAATTGTTTGAAGCATTTAAATATATCCAATGTATTATTTGGGATTTCGATTCAATGTGAGAATTTTGATTAAGTTAATTTGAAATCATTACTGAAATGCTTGAAAATTTTTTTGTCGCATCATTGGCTTTCATTGGTTGTATAATAATGTTTGTCTTAATAAAAGAATGTAATTGATAAACTCAGGAAACTGACTAATATGCAAAGTACAAACAACAGGGGTTGTTCCTGTCCAAGCAGGACTCTCCTTAAATATAAAAAATAATGCTATAAATGTGCACAACGACCCATGCCTGCTGTCCATCCGCGGGTTCCTTTTTCCATTTGGCAAATGTTTATTTCCACGTGTCAAGTAACAGACAATGGCCTGTCGACTTTATCACTACCTGCCTCTTGTGCATTTTCATCTCCCTCTGACTCATCGGGTTGGAATTCTAGATGCTTAGTTAGCCACAGCACAGGGTTTGGGATAGTGGACTGCGCTTGCAAATTACAAATCGGCAGGTGCCAAGGTTAGATGGCCTTTTTTTTCTCCTTTCATGTCACACAGGTTTTGCACACATTTTATTTTATTTTATTTCTTTCAATATAAAAAGCTTCACGAATTTGTGTGTCATATTTGCACTGGGGCCATGCTAATCTTCTCTGTGTCATGCCAATTTTAATATATGTGCTGCTGAAGTGAGCACAGTTTTTTTTAATGTTTATTTATTTTTGAGAGACAGAGAGAGACAGAATGTGAGTGGGGGAAGGGCAGAGAGAGAGGGAGACACAGAACCCGAAGCAGGCTCCAGGCTCTGAGTTGTCAGCACAGAGCCTGATGCGGGACTTGAACTCACAGACTGTGAGATCATGACCTGAGCTGAAGTTGGACACTTAACCAACTGAGCCACCCAGATGCCCCAGCACTATTTTATTATTATTATTTTTTAGTAAGCTCTATGCCCACTGTGGGGCTTGAACTCATGACACGATCAAGAGTCATGTGCTCTACTAAGTCAGCTAGGCACTCCTCACAACTTGTTTTGAATTCAGACATTTCTCTGACAAACTATTTTATAGATTTAAATGTGTGCTTCAAGGGGAGCCTGGGTGGCTCAATCGGTTGAGCATCCGGCTTCGGCTCAGGTCATGATCTCGTGGTTTGTGAGTTCGAGCCCCACGACGGGCTCTGTGCTGACAGCTCGGAGCCTGGAGCCTGTTTCAGATTCTGTGTCTCCCTCTCTCTCTGCCCCTCCCGTGCTCACGCTCTAGCTCTCTCTGTCTCTCAAAAATAAATAAACATTAAAAACAGTTTTTTTAAACATGTGTGCTTCAAATAAAAAAATGAGTTTGTTTGACAGCAAAATGGGTTTTAAGCAAAAAGGATCTTTAGTTTCTTGTGGCCCTTCTTTTCTTTCAGTGAACTGAATCCTGGAGAGAAATGGGTACCTGTGAGGGGCAGACAAGCACAGTCAAGTTTGGAGCCAGAAGGACAGGTCGTTCCACTTCTGCTTCTCTCTGGCTGTATGAGCTTGGGCGATTCATCTCTTTTAGCTTTATAGGACTGTTATGAAGAGAACATGATATCACACACACACACACACACACACACACTAGCACAACCTAAGTGCTCAATAAGTATTAACGCTTACTTTACATACTCTACTTTGTGTTTCTTTTTTTAATGTTTATTTATTTTTGAGAGAGAGACAGAGAGAGGAGAGTCTGAGAGAGAGGGAGAGAGAGACAATCCCAAGCAGACTCTGCACTGTTAGCATAGAGGCCAATGTGGGGCTTGAACCCTTGAACCACACAGCAAGATCATGGACCTGAGCTGAAATCAAGAGTTGGCCACCTAACAGAGTAAGCCACACATCTGTTTTGTGTTTCTTGAATGCTCCAGGTTAAGGTTCTTTCTCTTCCATTCCTTCTAGGTAAAACATATTATTTCTCTGATTATTTAGATATGTTCTTGACCTAATGTAAAGTTTCTAAAGAAATTAATCATTATAGTGTGTGAGATGTGAACTTTTAGTGAATTGTAAGTGATCAGTCTCAATCCTCCTTGTTTGAACAAACCCACCTACCGTGAAAATCTCTCTATGACAAAATAATTATAAAGCCCGTGGTATTAATTTATGTATTTTAACAAACAATGACTAAAACACCAACTCAAGATGACTAAAATACTTCAGCCGTTCTTAAGATTTGTATTGTAATTATAATTAGTTACATATATATATAATTAAATCTGTATCATTGTTATACTTTTGAGGAAACTGCTAAGCTTTGTTTTACAGATATAAGACCGCCTTTTTGCCATTATAAGATTCAAAGAAGTTAGAAGCAAAGGAATGAATACATTTGAAAAATCTGTGTCCTGTGCCTTTTTAAATGCCAAATTTCACTGTGACAAAATTATAATTTACATTTCCTCAATGTATTTGGTAATTTCATAGAAATCATATACATTATATATATACAGGTTTTTTTTTTTTTTTCAACGTTTATTTATTTTGGGGACAGAGAGAGACAGAGCATGAACGGGGGAGGGGCAGAGAGAGAGGGAGACACAAAATCGGAAACAGGTTCCAGGCTCTGAGCCATCAGCCCAGAGCCCGACGCGGGGCTCGAACTCACAGACCGCGAGATCGTGACCTGGCTGAAGTCGGACGCTTAACCGACTGCGCCACCCAGGCGCCCCTATATATACAGGGCCCCTATATATACAGGTTTATATACTCCTTTGTTACAACTTTTTTGTATTGGATATGAAGAAATTATGATTAAAAACTCATTTCATCAACATTAGCCTCCAAAAATATTATTTTTATTTAAAAGACAGTAAATAATTCGCACCGAGGTGTGAAGAACTGGCTGGTTTGCTTTCAGGGGTTACTTGTTTATTGAAAGCAAACGCGGTCATTTGGAAAATCTCCGATTCCCAGGGAAATCTTTATACCAGGTAGGTTGAGCTCTTGACCTATGTCATCACATTTAATCCCTCTAGGAATGTTTCTAGGTAGCTATTATTGCCTCTTTTTACAGATATAAAACTAATACAGTGATTATCTGGCTAAGTTCATTCAAGAAGCAGGGAGAAGCTGATGGAAGCCATCTTTTTCTGACTGATATTTCTCTCCTGCCTCACACTGCTGCCTAATGACCCCTTTCTAATAAAAATATTTCTCGGTGCAGACACTTCTGAATGGCTTTCCTTGTTGGAGGAAACGGTGTTTTCTCTGAGATGGGTTCTCGAGGACTCGCCTGTTCATAGTTGCTCAAACTATTTTAGGGACAGAATTTGGTGTCTTTGCAACATGTGCATATACCTATACTGATCGCATAGATCTGTGTATTACTTCTTACGTTCATACTTTCACGAGTCTCAAAATTGAGAGACTCCTGTTCTCGGTGCACCTTTGTTTCCAAGCCATGGACTCAGAGCAAGCAAGCCTCATTCTCCTTGGAACCGGCAGCAACTGCAGAAGCCAGGAACCCAGGGCTGATTCTTGACACCTCTTTCCCTGTTACCTTCCATGTGGAAGAATCCAGCCTCACGTGCTATCAGCTTTATCTCCTAAAAATCGTGGGGCGCCTGGGTGGCGCAGTCGGTTAAGCGTCCGACTTCAGCCAGGTCACGATCTCGCGGTCCGTGAGTTCGAGCCCCGCGTCGGGCTCTGGGCTGATGGCTCGGAGCCTGGAGCCTGTTTCAGAGTCTGTGTCTCCCTCTCTCTCTGCCCCTCCCCCGTTTATGCTCTGTCTCTCTCTGTCCCAAAAATAAATAAATGTAGAAAAAAAAATTTTTTTTTAAAAATCAGTGGGATCCATCCACTTCCTCCACCTTCCAGTCAACATCAGGGTTCAAGCTACCACCACCACTCACCTTGATAACCGTAACTGGATTTGTTCCAAGTGGTTTGCTCACGCCCTTTCTTGCCTCCCTGTATCTATTTTCATGACGCAGCCAGAGCGATCTTTGAAAACACATATCTAATCAATTCATTGCTTTGTTTAAAACCCTTGCCTTTTCGGTGCCTTAAATTTCTTTTTTTCCTTTTATTTATTTTAGAAGGAGAACTGGGGAGAGGGGGAGAGGGAGAGAGAGAGAGAACTCCATGCTCAGCCCATGCGGGACTCTATTCCAGGACCCCGGGGATCACGACCTGAGCCAAAATCGAGAGTTGGAGGCTCGGTGACTGAGTCACCCAGGAGCCAGTCATTGCTTCTGTTTTTATTTATTTGTAAACAAATTTATTTATTTTTGAGAGAGTGCAAGAGGGGGAGGGGCAGAGGGAGGGAGGGACAGAGGATCCAAAGCAGGCTCTGCGGTTTCAGCAGCGAGATCATGATCTGAGCGCGGACGTTGGACGTGCAACCAACTGGGCCACCCGGGTGCCCCCTCATTGCTTTTATAATAAAGGCCAATACTAGTGTTTGGTGGGAGGGAGATCCGAGAGTGGTACCTAGACTGATGTGGTGTTTCAAGTATGCACAGAAGCAGTAGCATCTTTCATGCCCTTTCTCGTGGCTTGCTATTATGAGAACTTACTGTGACCTCCGATGGAGACAAAAATGGCCTTTCTAGAGAATTTTCTGCACCGTGATATTAGTAATGGTGTGTCCTAAGTTCCCTTGGCAGGGCTAATGTGGTAGCTGGGAAGGTGCTGTGGTAGAAGGCTTAACGGGATGAGCTTTGGAGTCAGACTGCCCATGTTGGAGACATGCCTCTCTGCTCCTTGTTACTCGAACACTTACTTGATTCCTCTGGGCTTCAATTTCTCCATCTGGAAAGTCGAAGGAAGAGTCTGTTGTGAGGATTAAAAGGGATAACACAAGTGAAATCTGCTTTGCAGAGCACGGCACATAAAAAGAATTCAGCAACTCATGGCTGTTTGCATTAGGTTCTTTTGCATTTGGTTCTTTTTTTTTTTTCCCCCAAACTGCCATTAGACCCATAAATGAGAGCGAAACAATATAAATGTAAGTATTTTTCTTCCACGTTGAGGTAGGCTTTAAGTGAGAAAGGGAAAATGGCCACAAATAACCAGAGAATCAAAATAATTTAAACAGATCACTGTGCTCACCTGTAGAAAAAACACTGGTGACTTTGTAGAAAATAGAGTAAAACTCAAACCAGAAGAAACAAAAATCTAAAAGTTCTTAGAAGAACTTGAAAAATTGTCAAGACTTGCCAACACACTCCCTACCACAAAGGGAACAAGGCTAGATGGAATTCTATAATCTCTAAGGAACACATAGCTCCATTGTTACCTGAACAGTTTCAGAGGATAGAGAGAAAAGAAAGTTTCAAAATGATTTTTATGAATCAAATTTAATATTGACATCAAATTTTAAAAATTATGGTGTACTTGAACGTGCAACAACCATTCACTATATCCGAAAACTTAAGTCCATTTTTATGCAAATCTTTGCTAACACCCAGCCAAAATATGAATAAAAAGAACTAAGCAGGATATGAACAGACAAATATGATATATATAAGTGTACTCATACACTTTTCTATGTATGAATACAATGATGTTTAATATTAGGAAATCTGTTATATATTCATTCATATTTTATAATATATTCATTTTGTTAGTAGATCACAGAAAAAACCACATAGGCGTATCGGTACATGCTAAAGGTATTTGAAAAAATTTAACAACCACTCATTTAAAAAACCTTATTATTATATAATTAAATAGCAATATCTATAATGTGACAAAAACATATGGTGAAACACTAGACACATTCTCATTGAAGTCAAGGGCAAAAACCCTTCTATTATTTCTATTATTATTTATTATGGTTCTAGAAGTCTTAGCCAGGACAATTAAACAACGGAAAGAAATGAGTTAGTTAAACTGCATAGGAGAAGGACCATTTATAATTGTTTTCAGATGATAAAATTATATACCTGGATATTTGAAGAGAACCACTTGAAAAGCTATAGCAAAAATAAAGGAACTAATAAAGATGGAAGTTTGTAAATTGACATACTAAAATAACAATCTTCTTAATACACGTAACAACCAACTCGGAAATAAAAAGGATGAAAGGTTCCTTGTACAATAACAACAACAAAGGATTAAATACTTAGGAAAAAAATAGGGGTGCCTGGGTGGCTCAGTCAGTTAGACCTCAGACCTCAGCTCGGGTCAAGATCTCATAGTTCATGGGTTCAAGCCCCGCATCAGGCTCTGTGCTGACAACTCAGAGCCTGGAGTCTGCTTCAGATTCTGTCTCCCTCTCTCTCTGCCCCTCCCCCACTCATTCTCTTTCTCTCTCTCTCAAAAATAAACAAAGATTTAAAAAAATGAAAAAAATAAGTACTTAGGAAAAAATTGAAAAAGCTTTGTTTAATACTTAGTGATAGGAATTATCTGTTGAGCATTTATGATTGCCAGATGCTGTTTTCAGCGCTCTGAAGGGAGCTTCTCATTTAATTCTTATTTCAACTCTCTGAGGCAAGTGCTATTACTATTTGTGTTTTACGTGTGAGAAAATGGAGGCACAGAGTGTTTGTGTTACTCAAGATCTGAAAACTTGAGAGCCTATACTCCCAACCAGGAGAATATAATTCCTCCTGAGCAGTATAAAGCTCCCCGAGAAACATTTTTAAGAAGTGGGAAAAAAATCCACTGTAAAAACATACATTGTTTTCAGTGTGAATACTTGGTATTTTGAAGACATCAACTTTCCCTATTTAATTAACAATTTAAGGTAACATCAACACAAGTACACAGAAGATTTTTCAAAATTAGATAAGCTAGATCTTATATTGCCAAAAAAGGTTAGTAATAAAGTAATAAAGGAGCGACGATGTCCTATATTAAAATATCATAAATTTATGTTAATTTAAATAATTGTGCACTGACACCTAAGTAAACATACACATTACTGGAATGATATAAAGTGCCCAGAGATCCAAATATAACTGAAAATTTAAATTCCGAAAAGAATGGTATTCAGATCAATAGAAAAACATATTGCTTAATACAAATGAGCTGTATCCTTATTTCACTGTTTGAACCCAAATCCATTTTAAAATTGTCTAAAGACTTAAAAGTGAAAAAATTAAAGCTATAAAACTACTAGAAGAAAAGTGAAGAATTTTTAAAACTATTTAACTTTAGTGTGTATTCATATGTGTATGTGGGGGGGGGGGGAAGGGGTCTTTCCAAGCAAACATAAAACCTGAAAGCTATAAAAGGAAAGATTGATAAATGTGCTTATATACATATTTTAAATATAAACAAAATGAAAAGATAGATTTCAAATAGAAAAAAATATTTGGAAATATATGATGGACCGAGGGCTCATGTCGTTAATCTATTAAGAATTTTGCAAGCCAACAACTTACATATCAACACGGATGGAAGACATAAAATACTGACTTTCCATCATATAAAACTTTTAAACAAAAAGTCAGATACCACTATCCTGTGATAAACCGCCTTCATATTTATATCTTCCTAAATCTTTTCTATGAATACATTTTTTAGAAAAATGGAATTAGATTTTATAATAATCCCTTTTGACATCTTGCACATTATAAATATCTTTGGATATCATTAAATGTTCTTCTGCGACATAATTGAATGGCAAACTCATTTTTCATGTCATATATATTTGTTTCCAGTTTTTTGTTTTTGTGAATATTCCTTAAGCAAAATCTTTGTGCCCATCCCTAATTTATTCTGGTGAATAAATTCTCAGAAATAGAATTGCTAGGTGAAAGGGCATATGCATTTTAAAGTTTTTTAAATAATAATTTTGGACATTCTTAAATAGTTCTAATTTGTGCATTCTCAAGCAGTATTTAGAAGCAGCTTTCTCACCGGATTCTTGTTAAAATTGGGTATTACTCTGTTAAGAAATATTAACTAATTAGACCATTGGAAAAGGTCTCTGATTATTGTTCTAATATTATATAAATGATTACTATTGAGATTGGATTTTATTACACATGGCTACTGAATTTTTTTTGTGTGAGTTTAGGCATTCATTAAAAGAAATGACTGTTGAGTTTCTTTGGCTAAAATAACTATCTGGATTAGAAAAAAATGATCCGATCATTTTAATTTCCATAGTTCCCAGAGTAGAGTAGGTATTCTTGCAATCAGTTTAGGAATAGTGTCACAAATAGTATCTTGACTGATGAACTCCTAAGTAGCTGCAATTAGTCAGGGAAACTACATATGCAAATTCACCAAGCCCTGGGAAAAGAAGAAAAACCTGATGAGTCATCACAGACTTTAGCCGGTTCTCCGGTAGTCTTGCTGGTGGTAAAGTTTTATCTATTTGCTTCCTATACTTTCTCCTTAGGATTTCTTTACCTAATAAACCTGATAACTTAGAACTCTCTTTCACAGGAATTGGTTTCATTTCCAACAGTCCAGAGAAGACCTAAACAGCTCGGTGTTACATTGTCAGTTAAACCAAGGTGGAAGAGGGGGAGGGTAGAGTAGTGATAAATGAGCAGTCATTTCAATGTTTTCTTTCCAGCAGAAATCAGAGCCAGATTACACTTTATCTCGCCCTGACTTTTCGCAAGATAGATAGCTACGCAAAATTTTCAGGTTCAAATAGTCTCCATCAAAAGGGCTAAAACCCTCATCTTCTGGAGGCACTGAACTTTCATCCTTTTAACTGAAGGGATCCGATTTCTTTTACTGAATAAGAAAGAATTTATTCAAATTATTCTCCCAGTCTTAGGTCTTTAACCAACATAAAGGCATACAATGAAGGAAATTAACATCACTGCTTGATGCAGATTTTTTTTTAGGAGATTGTCCAAGAAGTGTTATTTCAGATCCTGAAAGCAAAGTGATTAGGTTTACTTGCAACCAATAGTCCCCGTTTCCGTTCAGAGTTGCCTATTTTAGGTGTTTAGCCTTCGATCTTTGCACTACCTGATAATGTAGCATTGTCCTTAAAGCTGATGCAACAACAACAAAAATCACCTTAAAAGCATATGCTGTTGAGAAACGCTTCCTTTTAATTGAATTTCACGTTAGAAATTTATCTATCTTTGTTGGTCGATAGTTAGCACAGACGTCTTTGTTTTTTCAAGGACTTTAATGTAGAACTTTACGTATTAACGACAGAAGTAAATTCTAAGAAATACATTAAGTTCAGAAATGTAGGAAGACGTATTGGACCGTGGCTTGTTCTTTTATCGTTAGGTGTAGCTGTAAAAGCAAGAGTTGTGGGTGGAATTGGTGACGCCAGGATCGAAGTTATCTTCAATTAAGAACTACACTTACATGGTCCTATTCCATATTAAGCGGAATTGAATTTCAGGTTCAAATCATTTGTCAGTGCTCTGAAAGAAAGAAAGAAAGAAAAGAAAGAAAGAAACCCTAAAGACTTCTAAACGACCTCACTGATATATGACCCGGATGCTGCCAGACCAAACGATTTTTACCAGGATGGACCCTCCAGTGTGGGCTCAGGACTGGGTCACCTGCAGGGCAACCTCACCAGATCTCAGATTTGGTGACCTTCTCCGAACCTGGGGGGAAGGTGCGGCTGGAGAGTGAGTGGAAATCTACCCCCACCCCAACCCCCGCCCCTCGACTGGCCTGGAGGCGGCAGCCGGAACCTGGGAGCCCGGAGAGGGCACCTGGGCTGCCAAGGGGCCCGCAGCGCGTCTGCAGGTGGAGCCGCGCCTCTCCGCGGCCACGCGCACCCTTCGGGTCGGGAGCAGGTGGGAGGATCCTGCTTTCCGCCCCAGCACGGCCCGGGGTCAGGGGGACTGTCCTCTGTTGCACTGCCCAGTCCATTTGTCAAGGTCCCGCATCGGATAAATAGCTGTCTCCCTAGACCTTTATAGTGACTAATGCAAATAAATCGCAGTCACTTTTACTGAGCGCGTCAGCGGGCAGCCGGGCTTTAATGGCTGAGCCTCCCAGACCTCCGGGGAGGGCTGTGCCCGGCCTCTGGGCGCACGGCCTCGCCCAGGCCCGATCCCGCAACCTCAGCCTGCGACTCCGGCCACTGCGAGCGGTCGAAGCCCAGCCCCAGAGCGCTGGCATGGTCCGCCCGCTGGAGTCGTCGTCGGGGGTCCCTAGGGCAAAAAGCGAGGGAAAAGCCTCTCATCTTTTTTGTGGGTTTGTCTGGAATTTTTACCTCCTTGCCTTGGTGGGAACATCTCCCCTCTGGGATTTTGTTTACTCCCTACCTCCCCACCCCCTCGCCCTGCAGCTGTAAGCGGCAGAAATTCGAAATACCTTCCGCGTCCCTCTTGAAAACTTTGGGGCAATCCATCGGATCTTACCGATTTCCTCTGGGACCTTTAAAGCTTTGATCCCCAAACGTAGAGTTCCATCTCCCCCATTTTCATCCTTCCCCTCTGGGACCCCTCTGGATGCCTGCTCAAAATACCTGCTGGCGCCAGAGGAAATTCACTTGTAACAGATACCCAGCGGGTGTAAAACCAACACTCCGCTTCCAGGGTCATTTTCCTCCCAGCTTCTGCCCCATCAACTTGTCGCTTAGCGAGCGCTAACGCCGGGAATTATTGTGAATCCTGAGTGCTGAGCTGGACGATTTGGAACCACTTTAATAGACTCGATGATTGCTATTTTACACGTTGCTTCCGCGCCTCTGTCCTCTGCTCCGTGCACAGGCCTCTGTGAGACAATTAACCAGAGGCCAAGATTGGTCGGTCGACAGGTAGCTTTTGTGAAAGGACCTAGCAGGTCTTCAAGCAAAACTCAAAGTATCTAAAGTAAAACCGGATTGTTCTGTTTGCTTCCAAAGCAGCTATTGAAGTAAAAAACAAACACAAACAAACAACAGCAAAACCTCAGGAAAGCAGCAAAGTTTTGTTTGGGCGGACTAAATAAACTAGAAAGGTTTAGCAGGTAACAATTTTGTGATGGGCTTATTTGCAGATATCATGTACATTTCATAAGTAAGATGAATCCCTCATAAAGAATCCATATGATATGAATGTAGATGGCCAGGATATTGAGACAAATGATAAATATAAGGGGAGATGAACTTCTTTTCCTAAGCATTTGCAAGAAGGTTGAGTGGGCTTTATTCGCACAAATAAACATTATTACACTATTTCTTTTCACAACAGCAAAACCAGGTGGTCCAATAATAAAATATTTTTGACTGTTGAAGAATTTTCTTATGCAATTTTATGTATCCCATCCTCTTTGAATGTTACTCTTTACAAATTTTCTGGCATGCTTACGATTAGTGTGTAAAACTCTTAAGCATTACTGAAAATGCTGAAAAGAAAGTATACGCTGTATTTAAATTTCTAAACATAGAAGTTTGTTGGAGAGATAGTGGATACTTTCAGGTTCTGGTATTTGAAAAGTCACCTGAAAATTGTCTTTCCAAGAGAAGGCATAGATCGCTCTGGAGTTTTCTGCTTGGCCCTGCCTTTGTGCTGCTGACCAGAGTTTCAAATGCTCACAGAACTCAGTTTGGCTGATCCAAGAGAGGGAAGTCTATGCAAAGGTCTTTACTCCAAATTTCCTGTCACCTAGGACATCTTGAGATGAGCTCAGCTGACAGGAGATGCGAATTTTCAGTCAAGATCCATGATGCTTCATGTTTTTCTACTATGGTATCACTTTTACGGTCAAGGACTTGTGGAACAAATTGAGCATAGAGTTTCCCCATTTTGTAAATCACTTCTGGAGAGCTTGCCTGCTTTGTAGGTCAGAGATGGAGTTTAAATGGTGGTTAAAGATCAGGTACAGATATATGCTAGGAGTTAGTAAGATCTTCCTGTGGGTAAAAATTACCATTTTTCAGATTTGGAGCTCTTAGTGGAGCCAAGGGTGACATATAATTTTTGTTACTTGAGCTATTTCTTGTTTATAAGGTTTTCCAGTTTGTTCCTCTGCCAAAAAGAAATGGCAGAAAATATCCGCATATGAAAATTGTAACTTAAAACAGCATCTTCTAGGTTCTAGTAAAGCTAGGATGATTTTAAGGAGAATACCAAAGACAACATATGAAATACTCTACAAATTAAAGCTGAATGTCTACGTTCTAATTGCTGTTACGTGAACCTTTCAGAGAGCAGGAGGGAGGGACTGGGGCAGGAGGGAGTTTCTCAGGATTCCCAAATTAAATTTCCCCATTGCCCATTACGGGATTTATTTCACAATTAAAGTGTGCAAACTCAGTTAACCAATTGAATTTTCTGTTCTCGTGCCAGAGTATTTTGCTGGGTGACAGAGCATAACAGTGTTGTTTTTGGTATTATCAACCTGAAAATAAGTCATTTTTTGACAACGCCCAAGGAAAATGATTAGCTTCAGGTTAATGCTGACAAGCATGAAAACAAAGCTTTTTTGGGCAAATCAAATTATTGTAGTATTCGAACAGAAAAATGGCAACAACAAAGGAATGCAGAATAAAAGATTAAGATAAAAACAATAATGCCAGTTGTGATGACTGTATCAGTTTTGATTTTCCGCCTTTGATGGAACTTCTTTTTTCTTTTTTTTAATGCTTATTTATTTTTTAATTTTTAATTTTTTAACATTTATTTATTTTTGAGAGACAGAGAGAGACAAAGCATGAGAAGGGGAGGGGCAGAGAGAGAAGGAGACACAGAATCCGAAGCAGGCTCCGGGCTCTGAGCTGTCAGCACAGAGCCTGACGTGGGGCTCGAACCCACAAACCATGAGATCATGACCTGAGGCGAAGACGGACGCCCAAACAACTGAGCCACCCAGGCACCCCTAATGTTTATTTATTTTTGAGAGGGAGAGAGAGACAGAGGGTGAGCCAGGGGAGGGGGAGAGAGAGAGGGAGACACAGAATCCAAAGCGGGCTCCAGGCTCTGAGCTGTCAGCACAGAGCCCAATGTGGGGCTCGAACCCATGAACCTGAGATCATGACCTGAGCCGACGTCAGACACTTGACCTACTGAGCCACCCAGATGCCCCTGATGGAACTTCTTAAAATGATGTTGTGCTTTGTAACTTTCTAAGATTCTTCTCAAAGAAGAGATTTAAAAAGGCCTTAAAAATAGTTTGAAATATAGGAATTACATTATCAAAAAAAGTAGCACTGACAAGCACTTTTCTAGTGAACTTAATTTGTGTGCAAAAGTAAGTAAATAATTGTGCTTCCAGATAAATCTAAGTCCAGGTAATTCTTCAAACCTCATTTCTGCTTTCTGAAAAACAGCTTTATTGAGATATAATTCACATACCATACAATTCAGTCACCTGGGGGCACCTTGGTGGCTCAGTCAGTTGAGTGCCAGACTCTTAATTTCGGCTCGGGTCATGATCCCAGTGTCATGGGATACAGTCCTGAGTCGGGCTCCTAGCTGAGAATGGAGCCTGCTTGGGATTCTCTCTCTCTCTCTCTCTCTCTCTCTCTCTCTCTCTGTGCCCTCCCTCCTCTCAAATAAATAAAAGATAAATAATTAACCCATTTAGAATATACAATTTAAGGTACTATAGTATATTCACAGGATTGTGCCAATATTACTACAATCTAACTTAAAGTATTTTCATCCCCTCCCCCTACTACAGAGACCCATCCCCATGCTCCCCCTGCCCCCCCATCTCTCCTTCCCACACCAGCTCTAGACAACCATGAACATGCTTTGTCTTTATAGATTTGCCTATTTGGGACATTTCACATAAATAGAATCATATACTATGTGATCTTTTGTGACTGGCTTCTTTAATTTAGATGACGTCTTTGAAACCCATGTTGTGGTATGTATCAGCAATTCATTCCTATTTGTAGCTGAATAATATGCCATTTTATGGATGCACAGAATTTGTTTATCAATTTATAGTTGATGCACTTTTGGGTTGTTTCCCTTTTTTTTAATTTTTATTTTTTTAATGTTTATTTATCTTTGAGAGAGAGAGAGAGAGCAAGCAGGGGAGGGGTAGAGACAGAGGGAGGCACGGAATCCGAAGCAGGTTCCAGGCTCTGAGTTGTCAGCACAGAGCCCAATGCGGGGCTCGAACTCACAGAGTGTGAGATCATGACCTGAGCTGAAGTCAGACACTTAACCCACCGAGCTACCCAGGGCACCCCGCCTTTTTTTGATTACTATAAATAATACTGTTATGGACACTTGGATACAAGTATTTTATGCTCTACTCTGCTTGTATAGATAGGGCCAAGCCCTGCTGGACATGTATGTCCTTGTGATACTATGAAAATTTGCTCTTCACCTTGAAGAAAATAAAATTCTCACCCAAGCTTTTCTCCCCATTTGCCACGCTGTGAACTATGTCCCCTGACATGTGCATACAGCTCATCTCTAAGAAGCACTATAGGAGTAAAGATTTCTTTAATTTGTCTGTTCATTTGAGCCAATTAGAAGAAAGGGTCCTGGAAAACAACGTGGTGTTCTGTTTGCAGATAAACAAATTCATACAGTTAGCCAATGTCACCTATTTTCAAGTGCAGTATTGGGAACCAGCTGTATTTGCCTATGGACTTTCCACGTGGTGCCATTTGGATGCTGTTTTTTTCTTCTTTTGTCGATTCTGCCAGCCCTAATAGCTTGGCAGCTTGCTTGCTGTTGTAATTCCTACATTCCCCGGGATATTCATTTTACGTGCTACAAAGTGTTCTCTTCCGTGTGGTCTGCAGAAGTTCTTTAGCCTGGTCGTGTTTGGTTCCCTCACTAGGCATTTGATTTCTATAACGTCAGGCTCATTTGCATTTTTTAAGGCACAGGGAGAACACTTGTGGTGTTCTGTCACGCAGGTGTGACGAGCCTGGCTCCAACTGTATTCTACGACATGTATTGCTTGCGAAGTAGAACGCCCAGGAGAACAGACGGCGTGATATGAGGCAGAATGGACAGCTGTTAGCACTTGTAAATGTTCTCTGCAAAAACGGGTCATACATTCGCTCCGCACATATTAACTGATTGCCTGTCAGCATAGTGCTGATATTTTGACGTTGGCGAGTTTCTTCTATTCCTTTTTTTTTTTTTTTTTTTTAATGCACCTAAGGATTTACCTTCTTTCCAGGAAAATAGATAAACTATTGCTCAAGACTGGGCCTTTTTGAATTGTGGCATCGTTTGTGAGAGATTGAACCTGTCTAATGTACTTAAATAGGACTCCCAGACATAAATATTAAAGTCTCTTAACTTTAAGATAGTAGTCATTACCAGATTTATTATGCAGATTCGCCTAGCACCTCCTAAAATACCTGAGACTTTGGAGCTCACAGGTGGCATGGAACATCCCCCGTAGCACACAGACAACGATTTACTATCTTTGAAATGCAGTCGATTCTGTTGAGAAACCATACAACTGAGCTTCATTCCGACTGATTAAGGTTTACATTGTACAGAGTGGATGAGAGACCTGGTGGCTGTTACCACATAGTTAATAGCCGTAGAAAATTCCAGAAAAGAAAGGCCACTTTGGCAGTATCAGCAACACCTTTGTAAAAATCTCAAGGTACGTGTTTCAAAGGAAATAAAGTAGAGCTCCTTCAATTTGCAAGAGGAAATTTTAAAGAGATAGATACCAGTTATTCAGGCTCAGCTATGGCAGTAGAGTTAGAATCACAAGCCTCCTAAAAATGCCACTGACTCTTTTATAGTCGCCTCAGCAGCCCCGGTCCAGGATTACATTTTATTTGAAAAAAAAATGCAGACTTTCCTGACCTGTGTGAAGTTGAGAGTTAGTGCAGTGAGATTCAACAGAACTTCGGGGTTTTCCAAACTTCTGTGTCATTTTGAGGAAATGGATCTATGTTTTAAATTCACGCATCAGCTTTATCCTTGACCTTGAAGACCCTTTTGAAAAATTTGTAGAGGCAAGAAGTGGCTTGGGAATTGGGTGAGCGTTAGTGATCTGAGAATGTGGTTTTAGACGCGGCAGCATGAACTCCTGAGGTATGGAGTTCAGATGAAGACACTCCGTTCAGTTGACATCTCATCCGCCAGAGCTTTTGACTCCCTTTTCCTGCTCTAGCATTTCATTTTTTAAAATTTTTATTTATTTATTTTTAATATTTATTTATTTATTTATTTATTTATTTATTTTTAAATTTTTTTTTCAACGTTTATTTATTTTGGGGACAGAGAGAGACAGAGCATGAACGGGGGAGGGGCAGAGAGAGAGGGAGACACAGAATCGGAAACAGGCTCCAGGCTCCGAGCCATCAGCCCAGAGCCCGACGCGGGGCTCGAACTCACGGACCGCGAGATCGTGACCTGGCTGAAGTCGGACGCTTAACCGACTGCGCCACCCAGGCGCCCCTGTTTATTTATTTTTGAGACAGAGAGAGACACAGCATGAGCAGGGAAGGGGCAGAGAGAGAGAGGGAGACACAGAATGTGAAGTAGGCTCCAGGCTCTGAGCCGTCAGCACAAAGCCCCACGTGGGGCTCGAACTCACGAACTGTGAGATCCTGACCTGAGCCGAAGTCTGACACTTAACCGCTTAACCGACTGAGCCACCCAGGCGCCCCTGCTCTAGCATTTCAAAAGAGATCCGGCCAAGCAAACATTCCCCTGAAGTTTGGAAAGTTGCATTTCATCCGTGCTCCTGACCAGAACAGAAAATATTTGGGTGCTAAATACTGTAGGAAGGTGCTTCAGTGCAATGGAGAATTGTTTAAACTATTTGATGTGTCCTAGGCATAGGGTTCTTCACTGCAGAATGATTTTCTGAAATTTTTCTTAAAAAAAATTTTTTTTATGTTTATTCATTTTTGAGAGAGAGAGAAACCTAGCGCAAGTGGAGGAGGGGCAGAGAGAGAGGGAGACACAGAATCTGAAGCAGGCTCCTGGCTCCGAGCTGTCAGCACAGAGCCTGACACGGGGCTGGAACTCATGGACCGCAAGATCATGACCTGAACTGAAGTCGGATGCTTTACGGACTGAGCCACCTAGGGGCCCCTGAAAATTTTCTTAAGTAAGTGAATAAAGGAGAGAGTAAGTGATACAATAAATGCATTGTAAAGTCAAGACATCTGTTAGGTCTATATAAGAGGTAAGGAAAAATTTGGCATGGTGTTTGGCAATCTAGTTATGTGATTTGCATTTCACTCCAAGGGTACTTACCACCTTCTCTTGTCTTCTCGCACTATAAGAATGCTAGTTACTATTAAAATCCGGACAATTAAACATCTTGGGCTACTTTGCTGTATAGGTTGTCAAGGCTCATGTTCTGGAGAACAGGTAATGAGTGGAAAATAGACATGTATTTCCCACTGGGAATTTCAAAGTGCTTTTTTAAGTCATTTGGAGACTCTCTATTGATGGATGGAGGCTGGATTTTGAAGAAAATACAGAGAAAATGCAAAACAACAGGGGTAAATACTAATCTTCCCACCGTAGGAACCTGGGCTCTGAGTGTTTAAAACTGTAAAAAGTATCCCACATGTAACTGTATGAGTTGAAGTATCGTAGGTAAAGTGTCATCGCCTAACTAACACCCTGACTGTCCAGTAAGTGTCAAAGATTGCATGACTCTGCTTGGGGTGTGTGTGTGTGTGTGTGTGTGTGTGTGTATGTGTGAGAGAGAGAGAGAGAGAGACACACACACACACACACACAAAACGGGGAAGGGCATATAAAAGACGTTAAACTTGCTACTCTCTAGTAATTAACAATACTTGGTATGAAGTGCTCAAAAGGGTTCTTGTTTAAGAATTGTATTAAATAAAAAGAGAAAATTATTAAAAGGTTAATTTCGTAATGGGAGACCGAATAAATTCAGGTTTCACTATAAATACAGCGTTCTTTTAGCAGCAATTATTATAAAATAGCAACTAAATGCCAATTAAAATTTTTTTCCTCTGAAGAGAGGGAGATCTCAGACTTTTTGTTTTCATTAACGTCTCTGTATATTGCAGAGCTGGGCCAGAAATTGATGGTATTTCAGCAGCCACAAGTCCTTGGGACTTTAGAAACCATGATTCAAATTTTCTTCTTTTTTTTTTTTTATTCGGTCCACTTCCCTCATTTTGGGAAAAATTTTGAATGTAGAAAGTACAAAGAAAAGAATAATTACAGCCACGATTCAATTATCAATAAGTTTCATAATAAGGTTATCTTTGTTAACATTGATTGTTCAGCGTTTGAGCACTTATTGCTTCCTGTATATTGTACACACAATGGGAAGATTCACCTCTCACTGGGCAGAACAGGGATGCAAGTGAATGCGTCTTAAATCTTCGGTTACTTTGCACGGATAGGGTTGGCATTATAACAAACAGAACAAACATTTGCTTCTTTTATTTTCCAGTTTCAAAGCTGAGGGGAATGTATTCAGTCAGTGGTAAGAAATACACGTTGTTTTATTTTAGAGGAAATGAACCCTTTAAAGAACTGTCTTTGTTCCTTTTGGTTGTAAAAATTTTGAAATATAAACTAAAACAAGAAACACTAAATTATTGTCGCTTAGGGTTCTTTCTTATTAGTGCAAACAACAGTGAAACGCTGAGGAATTATTTATTTGGTCTAACCGAATCTTTCTTGTGAAATAAAAAATGCTGCCCTCGAAAGTTATGATTTCTTTTTTTCCCAAATAATCCAGACCGTGCAGGGTAAACCTGATCTGCGTTATCACCTAGGGGAAGAAACATGCGCCATGATTTCTAGCTTAAAATAAATATTCCCCGTTATGTATACTTTTATAAATTATTCAAGTCAGAATTTAAAAAATCTAACTAAAAAATACCACTGAATATTGACTGGGTATTTCAGGTTAGCATGATTCTTGTAGCTAATATTTGCAAAAACTTCTAATAATTATCAAGATGGTCTTTATTTGTTTTTTCTTGTCACTGACCCATAGGATGTACTAAAAGAAAACAGATCAACCTCTTTCCCGATAAGGAAAGTAACCAAGAAGGCCATCTGCAAAACTAGATTGTGGGGCATTATTTTTTGAACATGCATCAGAATATGTTCATGTTCATTGCCTTGGGCTGATGAGATGTGTTATTTCTTTAAGTAAGTTTGAAAACGTTTATATGAAAACAGTGAACGTAGGCACTGTTACTTTTTTTTTTTAATCTTTTGAAAAGAAAGGAACTAACAAAAATTGAAATTCCAGCAATGTCTGTTTCTTAGATGAGATCCGTTTAAATTTTTTCCAGGGCATAACAAAACACTTATAAAAATCTTAAGCATTAAACTTAACATACCATGCTTTAGAAAACCCATGAGAGCAACCTGGATTTAGGGGGTTTAGACCAACTCTTTGAAGTCTCTTAAATCTCCTTGAGACCTAAAAGTTTGTTTATAACTAACAGTTGCTCTGTAAAAACAATGTTGACGAGATGTTTTAAAATTTTCTTGTTAAATTTTATAAGAATATGCGGGTTGGGAAAAGGGAGCATCTGTAACACAAGATGATTTCATAAATGTGATTTATTGAATCTCAGAAATGGGGAACAGGATGCTTAGCAGGAAAGAGATTTATCAGTGGCTTGTACACAGGAAGCAAATGGAAATATGGGTAGCTGTATCAACTTCAGATGGGCCTAATCATTTCTGAATAGAAGTATAAGGCAAGTGACACAGCATCTTTAATTTTTTTTTTCCTGTCTTTTGTGTTATAGTAATGGAACCCTGTATTGGTGCACATGACTGAGACTCTGTTGAAAATACTCCATCCACTGATAGATGTTTTTCCACAAGGTTTTGCTTTTAAAGCAACATTTAAATTTTATTTAAAATGAATCTAAGAAGAGAACTAGCTTGGAAATAACGTCTGCATTACTATTTGGAGCTGCTGACAGAGAGAGAAAAACATTTCACCATCTTGCTGTACTGTATATGTATTCTTCACATTTGCTTTGTAACTCATCCATTCCCGGGTATGTGTTTTTTGTGACATAGTGAGTTTTGGGCCAAGAAAAGGCCCCGGAATGGAGAGAGTCACTCAACAAAGCTATAACCTTCCAAAATGTTGATTTCTTATTTCTCAGCTATCAATTAGTCTGCTGATCATTTATGTCACTAATTAGCGTCTTCTAGAAAAACATGAACAGAAATGTGTAACACTGCTGGATCCTAAATTAATAAAAAATATTACAATTAATTTTATATTAATTTAAATTAGGAAGAGACTCAGTAAAGAAGAGAGTTCAAAATACTACTTGGCATTTGACTTATTATATTATTAACATATACTGCATTATAGCAATACGTAATGCATCAATACATTTATTATAGATTTATAGGAGCTTAATTCATTTTTTCTTGTTCCAGTCACATGAGCACTATAGAATTTTCCGCATTGGTTGGCAGTGAGCTCCCTGCCTTTCTTCCCCCATCGTTTCAGATTTATTTTTCAGACTAACAACTCGATATTTTCTGGCATCGTGTTCTTATAGCTGTATCATATCACTTCTGATATAATGAATGTGTTTTCATCTATTTTCATTTCAGATTTCTAAAGCTTTATTATTATGGGGTAATGATCCTAGATTTGTTAACAATTTTGAAAAAAAAATCTATCATAAAATCAATGAGTGGTTTGAGGAAAGCTGTTACTTTGGGGGTAGAATTGCTTTGCATTTTGTTTTGTTTTATTTTGATCCTGAACACTATGCTGGTGACAAGTTGGGCATATTTGTGCTTATGTCGGAGAAAGGGAATTGAAATTCATCTCATCATCTCTTTTTAAAAGAATCAGTACTCTTTTTTTTTTTTTCAACGTTTATTTATTTTTGGGACAGAGAGAGAGCATGAACGGGGGAGGGGCAGAGAGAGAGAGGGAGACACAGAATCGGAAACAGGCTCCAGGCTCTGAGCCATCAGCCCAGAGCCCGACGCGGGGCTCGAACTCCCAGACCGCGAGATCATGACCTGGCTGAAGTCGGACGCTTAACCGACTGCGCCACCCAGGCGCCCCAAGAATCAGTATTCTTAAATATATGCAGTAAAAAAACAGGCTACAAAAAAGTGCATTTGGTATGATGTCATTTTTCTGAAGAAGATGCACTTGTAGAAAGAGATTCAAAAGCTCTGTATCTGGGTACGTGTTATGTGAATGCTTTAAGGAGCGTTCCCCTTTGATTATGTGTATTTACTATTTTCTCTACAGTGAGTCGTAATTGACTTTATAATTCGAAGTGCAAAGTTGCCTTTTTATATTAAATTTAAAACCGTCAGCGTTGTATAATCCAATACAGAAGGCTACCACACTGGGTCTTGGTAGAGTAAGGTACACTCCATTCTTAATGCAGTGGTTACGTCAGAAGCCACACCCTTGTCTGAGAACTGATAATGAATGTGGGAGGGTGACTATTACTCAGAATCCGATGAATGCTCACCTTGAAAAGGACCCCCGTGCCCACTGCTGGGAAAGCCTTCCCATCCATCCTACGGATGAGGTCACTTGTCCAACTTCACACGGGAGCATGCGACATTGCTTTCAAAAGGTCATTTTCCAGGGGCGCAGACACGCCAAACATTAGCTGCCATGTCGGGCCTGCAGGGCTGCGTAACAGTTAAGAAATTTGGAATTCGTGTCTACATTTAGCAATCAGGAGTGTTCACATAAAAATTCAGATCTGGGTTGTCTTGAAAATAACTTTGAAAAGCCACAGTGTTCTTTTCATAAAGTGACAGGCGAATTGGAATAGTGATTGCCCGTTTTTTTTTTTTTAATTTTTTTTTCGACGTTTATTTATTTTTTTGGGGACAGAGAGAGACAGAGCATGAACGGAGGAGGGGTAGAGAGAGAGGGAGACACAGAATCGGAAACAGGCTCCGAGCCATCAGCCCAGAGCCTGACGCCGGGTTCGAACTCACGGACCGCGAGATCGTGACCTGGCTGAAGTCGGACGCTTAACCGACTGCGCCACCCAGGCGCCCCTGATTGCCCGTTTTATGCGGGCCACACTCTGCTTTTCTCCACTAACCTCACTTGACCCACCTGGCCCAGCAGAACTTTGAGTGTGCAACTTGTGTATACTAGTCAGAAATAGTGAAACTACAGTGATTCCTTCTTAATGATGGTGATCATCACCAAACATCAATTCTCAGAATGCCTCCGTTTTCTTCCGTGTACTTTTATGTCATTTGGGAATCACCACTGAAGAATGGAAAAACTGGGGCTCCTGGGTGGCTCAGTCAGTTAAGCGTCCAACTTCGGCTCGGGTCACGATCTCATGGTTCCATGAGTTCGAGGCCGCATCGGGCTCTCTGCTGTCAGCGTGGAGCCTGCTTTAATCCTCTGCTCCCCCCCCCCCCGCCAGCCCCTCCCCTGCTCTCACGCGGGCTCTCTCTCTCTCTCAAAAATAAATAAACATTAAAAAAAAAAAAAAAAAAAGAGCATGGAACAAGCAAATGGGCCTAAACTGCAGCTTGAAGTACTTAGAGTCAGACAAAGTTAGAAAACACAGCTTGAGAATGTGGGTTTGTTAGTTCTATGACACACAGATGGTCGGGAAAGACTAAGCATCAGAAGTGCTAACACTGTCCATTGGATTTTCCTGAGACCGATTTTAGACAGCAGGAGAGGCGACACTGCCTTCTAAGTGTCTTTTTCCCTGGACTCACAAATATTCCACCTTTATTCATTTATACAGTTATTAATAAATTAACTACACCTCTACTGGAACCCCGAAACAAAGCACATCGCGTGAAAAATGCATCATTAAATCTTGACCTTCGGGTCCAAAGAGGATGTTTTGGTTGTGATGTCATTTCCAGACTATCTTCTTCTTCTTCTTTTTTTTTTTTTAATTTTTTTTTAGTGTTTATTTATTTCTGAGAGAGAGAGAGGGAGAGGCAGAGAGAGACGGAGACACAGAATCCGAAGCAGGCTCCAGGCTCTGAGCTGTCAGCGCAGAACCGGACGCGGGGCTCAAACTCACAAACCGTGAGATCATGACCTGAGCCGAAGTCGGACGCTTAACCGACTGGGTCACCCAGGTGCCCCCAGACTATCCTCTTCCGAAAGCAAACGAGTAAGATGTGTGTTAGAGGTATCTATTCACATGCATCTTACTAAACCTTTCCAAGAATGATGTGGATTCCAATATGAATGTTAGCATCATAATTAAGGGTGATTGTCAGGGCTTACTCAGAGAGAGGAGAGCCATGTGTATCTAAATGGACTATCAAATAAGGTACATGTTTTTTCCCATGATCTATAATGTTGACACGTAAACCTTGAAGACGCTGAAAATTTGGATTTGTTTTGAGGCTTCCTTATCCATTGTCACACTGGTCAAAACTTTTATATGTGCAGTCCTTAGATGCCAAAGTGTTTTTGCTCATTTAACATTTTCCCAGAGTAACTCTCATGTCTTGGCCCCGAATGACCAAATACCTTGCTTACTACAGATTCATCTCTGTAGCCACATTATGGGACCTGAACTAGATGATAACCAGTTTTATTTGCAGGAAAACATTAATCTAAACAGAAGCATTCAGAACATGTGTGTAGAATCATTTCTCCTGTTACACATCGATTTCATTATTTTTACTTCTCAGCATCTTACCAAGCCGCCTTGAGCTCAATGTCTTGTTAATATAAATAGGAGTATCCTCTTCATTCCTGCATGACTGTTTACATAGGTTGTTGATCAATTATGTTGGGATTTTTTTCAGTTGTCACGGCTATCAGGTAGAAAGGCAATACTGAAAGCACATCACCCTAGATATATTTTTTTCCCGGTTTTATTCCTAATTTAATAACTGGGAAATGCTGGTTCCTAAACAGTTTTTGGCTCAAAAACGTACAGTGTTTTTTTTTTTAACACAATGCTTAGCTGTGGCTTTTGGCCAACATTTATGCCGTGCATAAAGCATTGTGAATGCTTTCAAAAAAAATGTGCAGACTTGCGTTTATTTTTTGGCCTCATAGACAGCATAAAAGCTGTTTCCATGCTTATTCTAAGCCAGTTCTGTAAAGAGATGTAACGCTACTTAAATTATAAACAAATCAAGAGTCCCGAGCAGGGCTGTGTTATGTGATCACATCTGGTCATTCTTTGCACTAAGAGGATTATTCTCAATGTTTTGCAATGTTCACTGCTTGGACATCCAAAATGTCAATAACAGACTAAGACCCTAACAGGTCACTAGAGAGAAGAGAATATGGGGAGTAAAGAATAACATTGAAATGCACTTTAATCTCTAAAATTGGTTTTTAAAGTTATGGGTTCACGGATTTCTCCAAGAATTGAAGGAAAGCAGTAGAGAGAGATGCACATATATTTACAAAATTTGAATGTTCAGTGAGGTTCATTATGCCCCCAGGCTCGTAGATCACATGTTCAAAACTCCTATGACAAATTTATATATTTTATATATGATCTAGAATATGTAGGTGTGCACTTATATGCTATTGAACATACATACATATATTTTTAAGCTTCCTTTAAAATCGCCCCAGTTAGGCTGACACATGAAAAAATGCTCAACATCACTCATCATCAGGGAAATACAAATCAAAACCACAATGAGATACTACCTTATACCTGTCAGCATGGCTCACATTAACAACTCAGGCAACAACAGATGTTGGCGAGGATGCGGAGAAAGAGGATCTCTTTTGCATTGCTGGTGGGAATGCATGCTGGTGTAGCCACTCTGGAAAACAGTATGGAGGTTCCTCAAAAAACTAAAAATAGAACTACCCTACGACCCAGCAATTGCACTACTAGGCATTTATCCTCAGGATACAGGTGTGCTGTTTCGAAGGGACACATGCACCCCCATGTTTATAGCAGCACTATCAACAATAGCCAAAGTATGGAAAGAGCCCAAATGTCCATTGCTGGATGAATGGATAAAGAAGATGTGGTATATATATACAATGGAGTATTACTTGGCAATCAAAAGGAATGAAATCTTGCCATTTGCAACTACATGGATGGAACTGGAGGGTATTATGCTAAGTGACATCAGTTAGTCAGTGAAAGACAAAAATCATATGACTTCACTCATATGAGGATTTTCAGAGACAAAACAGATGAACATAATGGAAGGGAAACAAAAATAATATAAAAACAGGGAGGGGGACAAAACATAAGACTCTTAAATATGGAGAACAAACAGGGTTACAGGAGGGGTTGTGTGAGGGGGGATGGGCTAAATGGGTAAGGGGCATTAAGGAATCTACTCCTGAAATCATTGTTGCACTATATGCTAACTAACTTGGATGTAAATTTAAAAAAATAAAATCAATAAAAATAAATAAAATAAAACAACATAAATAAAATAAAATAAAATAAAATAAAATAAAATAAAATAAAATAAAATCTCCCCAGTTAGCTAAAAGCATGGAAATCTTGGTTGTTTCTATCTACAGAGAAGTTTAATTCTACAGGATGCAGATTGATGTGCTAACATTTAGGAATCAAATTTTAAGGAAATAATAGCATGTTAAAAAGAGGTAATTGATGTAAAGGTAGTTTATTTAACTGCGGTTGGATAGACCATCTTATCTCATCCCTTTAATAATTTTTTATTTCAAACGTTCATGAAATGCCAATTTTCTGGGTATGTTTGTAAAGAGAAAAAAGGACGTTAGATTCCTTATGTCTTCAGTAACATCCAGTTCAAAATGGTTCCTTGCAATTCCGACTTGGACATGGAAGAAATTTAGAAACCTGTTGTGTAATTCCAAAATTATTTAGACTGTGTCATTTAGAGTGTATTCATAGCTTCTAGGTATCTGGGGTTTTTATAGGTCTTTTGTTGATTTCTATTTCCATTCCATTTTTATCACAAAACACACTCTGTATGATTTCAATCCTTTGTACTTGATTGTAACGTGATTTTTGTATGGCCCATTTTGGTGAATGTTTTAGGTGCGCTTGAAAAGACTTTGCATTTTGCCATTGTTATTTATAGTGTTTTATATATGTCAATTAGGTCAAGTTGGTTGATACGTCGTTATTGATTTTTGTCTACTCACTCTGTCATTTACTGAGACTGGAGTATCAAAATCCCCAGATATAATTGTTGTGCTGGGTTGAATAGTGTCCCCCCTCCAAATCCATGTCTATCCAGAATCTGTGAATGTGACCTTATTTAAAAATAGGGTCTCTGCAGGTATAATCAAGATAAAATAAGGTAAGGGTGGGCCCTAATCCAATTACTGGTGTCCTTATAAAATAAGGGAGATTTGGACACAGACCCAAAGGGTGGCCATGTGAAAATGGAAGGAGAATTTGAAGTTATGAAGCCACACAACAGGGAGTGCCAAGGGTTGCCACAAATCACCGGAAGCTTGAAGCAACAAGGAACGATTCTCCATTGGTGCCTTCAGAGAAAGTACGGCCCTGACCGTGCCTTGATTTCAGACTATTAGCCTTCAGAATGATAGGCAGTACATTTCTGATGTTTTAAGCCCCCCAAAATGGATGTTACAATGTTATAATTGTTTTGACAGATTTCTCTGGAATGTTTAAATTTTTCTAACAGCCAAAATATTCCATCATGTTGCTATTAATCCAAAACAGAGGCAGATGCTTTAGTTGGCAGAGTTGTGCTAATATTTGTATGTATGAATAGGGTTATACATAAAGATTTTCAAGCAGATATTTGTCTGCTGCACTTTCAACTACAGGGTCAAAGCCAAACAAAAGCAAGAACACAAAGATGAAAATTCTCACCAAATCTCAACCTCGGGCAGTATTTCTCCGTCGTCAATTGACTCCGTGTCAGAGTACTGGGCTGTGGGCTGTACCTTTTAAAGATTCAAAAACAATAGAAGCAACCTTCTTCTCAAGGTTACCCCTGACGTGGCACAGGAGGAAGACCTGTAACCAGCGACGTTACAATCTAAGCGATCAGTACTCTAGTCGCTCAAACATACGTGATGCTTTGGACATACTTGCCAATAAATGGTTCCTTATTCGCTAGCTACATTTTCTCTCCCGGCTCCTCACCCGTCTTCATGGTTTAGAGACTAACCAAAGCTTCTCCGAAGGAGGTAATGGTCAGATTGGAGCAAGAGGGGAAAAGTTGGCCCCTTCCCTTTTTGGGAAGGTAATAGGAGGAGTGGAAAAACGGTGCAAGGGCATGGGACACTTGTGTCCAGGCTTAGGTCCTGGGGTAGAAATTCCAGGTCCGGAGACAGCTGATCGCAAGATGGCTGTGCAGGTTGTGGGTTCCTCCCAAAGGGAGGGGTGGCAGGTGCTCTGCCGGGGAGCCAGAGCATGGGGTCGGGGCACCCCACTGAGGCACGACGCCACAGAGGATGGACGAGTCGTGCCCGGGTCGGGGGGGGGGGCACGGACAACACAAAGGCGCCTGACACAGACACAGATGTGAGACAGCTCCTTCCCCGCCAAGAGCAAACCCCAGACCTAGGGGCTTTCATCCAGTCCCCTGTGGAGATGGCGCCCTCTGGAGGATAAGAGAAGAGGGGTAGAACCAGAAAAGACAGGGGTAGAACCAGAAAAGACAGGCCTTGGCTGGAAGAGACCAAACAAAACCCAGAACACCTGGATATTTATGGAAAAAAAGGCTACTTAAACTGGAAGGCAAGAAGCTGTGAATCTTCAAGTTAGAGACACGACCCTAGCCACCACGTCACCGGTGGGAGTATATCTGGAAAAATGACCCTTACCTCTGTAGGGAGGAGGCCACATTTTCTTTCTTTCTTTTTTTTTTTTTTTATAAAATTTTTTTTTTCAACGTTTATTTATTTTTGGGACAGAGAGAGACAGAGCATGAACGGGGGAGGGGAGAGAGAGAGGGAGACACAGAATCGGAAACAGGCTCCAGGCTCCGAGCCATCAGCCCAGAGCCCGACGCGGGGCTCGAACTCCCGGACCGCGAGATCGTGACCTGGCTGAAGTTGGGCGCTTAACCGACTGCGCCACCCAGGCGCCCCAAGAGGAGGCCACATTTTCTACTGGAGTGTTCTACAGTCAACTGGGAGAAAAAGGACAATTGAAGTGCTTGACTTCTGTGTTTTCATTTTTTCCCACTTGTCCCTGCAGGCAAAGGCTGAAACAAATAGGATATATCCAGGAGTAAAACGCCCCTGAGATGAGTAGTTCTAACTGGGCCCTTTCTGAGGATGTGTTTAAAAAGAGCACACCCAATTTCTCGATGTTTTCTATTCTATTATTCTAATCACGCATCTTCATCTCATAAAGGCCTGCATGCCACCATGCCACGTCTCTCTGATGCTATTTACCTCTTTCGATGCTTTGGCAGCTCCCATTACAATAAAGCAAAAACCATATATAACTAATTTTTGGTATAATTGATCACTGCTAGAGGAAAAGTCAGCAAGGGGGCATGCTAGAACCCCAGCTTTCGTCAGATGGATTTAGGGCTGGATTCCTCACCAGATAAAGGCGGGCTTTTCAGGGCCCCAGCTAAGTAGGGCACCAAAAAGAACAGGCTAAGAAGGAAGGAAACAGGTAATAGAGGATTGGAAATCTAGCAATAATTTCATCACGGTGCAACTTTTGTATCGCTTGGAAGATAAAAACCGTACTTAGAGTTTAACTTTATTTTTATTTAAAAGAGCTTTGCACAGAGTGGCGTTCAACTAATGCTCTATCAACCCTCTGATAACTTGAAAATTATCCATGAACTTTTGCTACTCTCTTTTTAAGGTTAATACTATGAAAATTTAAAATTTTTTCTTTTTAATGTTTATTTATTTTTGACAGAGAGAGAGAGAGACAGACAGAGCATGAGCGGGGGAGGGGCAGAGAGAGAAGGAGACACAGAATCCGAAGCAGGCTCCAGGCCCTGAGCTGTCAGCACAGACCCTGACGCGGGGCTCGAACTCACAAACTGTGAGATCATGACCTGAGCCGAAGTCGGACGCTCAGCCGACTGAGCCACCCAGGCGCCCCGCCAGCACGGTTATTTTTGACCACATGGTATTTCCCCCATTTTACAGAGGAATTCGTTTAGGTGTTTTAGAGGTAAGTCAAATCATGTCATTCTTCTAATCGACAGCCCCTAGTAGTTTACCATTTCAATCAAAGAAAAATCCATAGTCCCTATCATCACATAAAAAGTCTTCCAGGTTCCAGTTCTCCGTTACTCAGAGATCACCTCCTGCTACTGATTGGCTCTCCACCAGCCAGAGCTGAATTTCTGCTGAATCCAGGCAAGGCCCTCCTGACTCAGGGCCTTTGCACTCGCCGTTTCCTCTGTTGGGAACACTTCTTCCCAGCTAGCCACGTGGTTCACTCTCTCCTGTCCTTCTGGCTAGTTAAGATTCTTCTGGCTAGTTAAGAATTACAGCAGATGATTCCTGATTATTCCACTCCAAGTTGCCACCTTACCCTCAATCCCAGCCCTCCCAGTCCTTCTTCCCTCACACTTTGTATCTCTTCTTGGATATCTACGTATATTGTTAGGCTCATCTACTTATTAAATGGTCATCTCCTCTCTCTAACATACAAGTTTCACTGAGGGCAGGTTGTTTTAAATTTTGTTATTTTTTAACTACAGCACCAGCACATAGACTAGAACCTAGCACCGTCACGGGTGCTCAGCAAGGATTTGAACGAATGACCAGAGTTGAAGAAACTCACCCAAGGTCACACATTGAGTAACAGACAAAGTAAAGCATCATCACAAATGCAGTACTGAGCTTATTCGCACATCCGATGCATAAAGTTATATTCCCGGGCTCTTCTGCTGAGTCCCTGAGGTCTTTAATGATACGAGGTCGGGTGAACATGAATAAACACAGCAAACAGGAAAAAGGCAGCATTTGTTACTGTCTCTTAAAGTGGGATACTTTAAAGTGAGATCAAATCAGAGGCCAGGTCAGGGAAAGGGGACACTGGTCTTTAACAGAAAGGGAGTTGACAAGCGATGAAGTAAGGAATGTGCTGATGTTTCTGGGCTGCGTGGAGGGGCACAGTGTGGGAAGGTCCTGAGTGAAGCTGGTGTTGGGTTAATTAATTAGGGTGGGATGCCGGCACATGAAGGGGAGGAAGGAACCGAGGGGAGGGGACTGATGTGGAGTGGACTGGAGTCTCAAGTAGCAGTTACAAAGGGTCCTGGAGGCACAGGAAGGATGGGAGAAGTGCTGGGTACAGCTCAATTTGGCGAGTGGCCAAAGAAACATGTCAGATATTAGTGAAAACAGGCCACAGCTGCTGCGCTTTGCAAGCTACATGTCAGACCTTTCCTTAGCCACCCCCCACCCCGTCCTTCGTCCCGTGATAGCCGTGTTCTTCTTACAACCACCAGTCACAATTCAGTTCTCACTTGAGGACATAAGCCCGGGCAAGGGGCTGCTGGGGCTTATTTGCTAATGGAAAAGGGCTCACGGTATTAAGGAATACTCACTTTCCACCGAAACCGAGAGTATAAATGTTAGTGTACTGAGGTCCCAACACGTTTGTTCCCAGGACAATTGCTTAAAACTTGTAGCTACTCTTCTTTAATCTCATGGTGTCTGGACTTGCCATTTCTGAGGGTTCTAGAATCCTTAAAACTATTTTTTACTCTCCTCTACCTCAAAACCGTATTTGTACGTTTTGTAAAAATTTTTTTTTCAACATTTATTTATTTTTGGGACAGAGAGAGACAGAGCATGAACGGGGAAGGGGCAGAGAGAGAGGGAGACACAGAATTGGAAGCAGGCTCCAGGCTCTGAGCCATCAGCCCAGAGGGGGCTCGAACTCCCGGACCGCGAGATCGTGACCTGGCTGAAGTCGGACGTTTAACCGACTGCGCCACCCAGGCGTCCCGTTTTGTATACTTCTGCATCCTGGGGAAAAGATTCTAGATAGTTCGAGGTAAGACATATAAACGTGTATACACACGTACATGCCCACTGGAGAGCTTAAACATGGGAAGAACAAAAGCATTTCGAGGTAATACGTAGTGTTACTGAATAACAGTTTGGTTGAACTGCTTGGGAGCATTTTTCCCCACTGCCTCCTTCTTCCCCGTCATAACGTGGGCAGGGTCTGATTCCGGCCTCTGACACTTCCTGGCTGTGTAACCATGCCCAAATATTTGAGCCTTGAGACTCCTTAATTACTCTCCTCTGAAAAACGAGGCTAAAACTAATTCTTAACTAAACGGACTTCAGTCATATTTAATTGAGTAACTATATATCACATTTATAAGAATATTAAACATGAAATATTGTTATTATTTGCAGGCACTGTAAATACCCAAAATGATTCTTGTGGTCTCTTAACCTGTTATGTACAGCACTTAGAAAAGAGCCCATAGAGAGGTGTTTTTAAGTACTTCTTACCAGGTTGAGGAAAAGAAAATATATTGTAATGATAGTTCCAGCCGATCGATGTTTCTTGTTCTTGATGAAATGTGTAAGTGTATATGGCATAATGGCAGCTCTTCTATTTAGGGAAATAAAAGTCAATATAAAGTAAGAGCAGGTTCAACATTCAGAAGTGAGTTCCATTAGCTTTTCCTGTTAAAAATTCAGCTTTTCGGGGCGCCTGGGTGGCGCAGTCGGTTAAGCGTCCGACTTCAGCCAGGTCACGATCTCGCGGTCCGGGAGTTCGAGTCCCGCGTTGGGCTCTGGGCTGATGGCTCGGAGCCTGGAGCCTGTTTCCGATTCTGTGTCTCCCTCTCTCTCTGCCCCTCCCCTGTTCATGCTCTGTCTCTCTCTGTCCCCCCCCCCCCCAAAATTCAGCTTTTCTTTGTGACACAGCTCAAATGCTGAGGGAAGTTGTTTCTTTGAATAGCACTCATCTGCATGCTGAGATGATATAAAACATAAGGTTCCAGAACTGGACACTCATTAGAAGGGAGAGCTGATGGTTTATCGAGCACGTCTGCTGAGAATGAAGGTTTTACTCCAATTCATTTTCTTCCGTGAGTTTCTTCTAATGTGAATTGATCCCTAGTTTATGAGAGTATTTTTACAATATAAAAATATATTGGAGATATATGGAGATATCTATCTATCTATCTATCTATCTATCTATCTATAGATATAGGTATAGATATGGATAAAGATTACGGAAAATGCAGAAACCAATTGAAATCCTTTATAAATTATCTATGAACACATTTACCTCATTGCTAATATTAAACACTTTACTGCTGGACCTGTTGGGCACTAATCAGATGCTGGACAGTGTTACAAGGGCTGGATGCAAACGTTGAATGAGACAAGTTCTGTCCTCAGTAGAGAGCCTTGTATAATGGCGGAGATAGAAATTATCGTCATCAATTATAAGGCTCATGGAAATGCTATCTTCTCAATACCAATCTATTTTTAGGAGGACGCCAAAAAGAGAAGAATTCTACTACAAGTACGGAGCATGGGTAACCTTGAAGGTGAATAGAAGTAACAAAGTCTGAACTCAGGGAACACCCAAACAGTACTTGGTGTTTCTAGTTAGTACAAATAGTCTAATGAGGCAAGAGCGTAAGTTGCAGGGTGGAGACCGTCATGATATGTGGGTGGAAAAGGAAGAAAGCCTTAACTGAGGCAACGACAATGAAGAGGGAGATGAGAGAGTTAGTTTGACACATTTTTGAGGCCTCATCGACAAGATTTGATGGCTAATGGCTACACGGGATTCGGGGACCAGGAATTGGAGTTATTGTGGCTTGATTGGAAGTTCACGACATTCACTGAGACGATAGGGAACACAGCACAAATTTGTTTCTGTTTGGCGAGAACGTGTGCATTGCGAATTCAGACTGAGATATTTTGATTTTGATTCTTTCGTCACCATGCAATCAAAAGTACCTTTGCCCTACAACTCCGGTATCAGATGGTCACAGCATCTCAACCTATAGTTGTCCTGTGCCATGCATCCCGTGGTTTCTCTGGCTCATTTTCCCTGTCCTATAGAATGTCTTCAGAGCTCTTGGTTTTTAACTCTAGTGACAAGCAACGGAACTCCCTAGTGCCAACCAGAATGAGACAAAAAACAGCTCTGTGATTCACATCAGACACACATCAAGAAAATGCTATCCATTCCCCCCCCCCCCCCCCCCCCCCCCCCCCCCCCCCGGGAACAGTATTCCAGGTGACTATTTCGGGTCTTACAAACTTCCAGATCCTTAACCAGGCATGAGAATTAGCAAAGGAAAGTAAACAGGCCATTTTAGCACACCAGGAAACTTCCCTCAAGTCACAGGTACATTCTTGTTCCTGAGAATTAAACACAAGTCCATAAAGATGAACTGAACAGTTGGAAATACAACTAAGTAAAAACTGAGACTTTAACGAATATGCACGTTGCAAGGGGCTTGGCAAGCAGTTCCTGCACGTTTCTTTCTGCTCCATTTTTTTTTTTCAACGTTTATTTATTTTTGGGACAGAGCGAGACAGAGCATGAACGGGGGAGGGGCAGAGAGAGAGGGAGACACAGAATCGGAAACAGGCTCCAGGCTCTGAGCCATCAGCCCAGAGCCTGACGCGGGGCTCGAACTCACGGACCGCGAGATCGTGACCTGGCTGAAGTTGGACGCTTAACCGACTGCGACACCCAGGCGCCCCTCTGCTCCATTTCTTAATACAGTTTTTTGAAAAACCGGCTCTTGCAGATGAGCGAAGATCCTCTGTGAATGGATACTTGAGGGCTTGGGCTGTGTTCACAGATTGCTTCTTAAACTCGAGGCCCCAGTTCACATTACGGATGGATGAGCTTTTTATTTTCTGGTCGAAAATCATTTTTGAAATTACAGACTAAAATGCAAGCATGCAAACGTCACGTACATTAAACAAAAGCATATCTCAAGAGCCTTTGAAACAAATGGAGGCAAATCTTTTTTTGGTGTGTCAATTTGTGTTTAGATGTCTGACGAAGTATTTTAAAGTATGTATAACAGTGACCAGTGCGTAATTTTAGAGAATAGGTATCTCATTTGTAGACCCAAGAGACCAATGAAGTTTTAAAAAATTTCAGTTGACTTCTTCCTTTTGGTCCTGTTCTAATTTATTTGTGGGTTTTTTTTTTTTTTGTTGTTGTTGTTGTTTTTCAGGATAAGGATAGAAAATGAAACTCAAACTAATCATTGCTGCTCCTCGAATGTAGCTTCACCATGCAGTGGAGAAGATTGAGATTATTCCACAAACTGGAACCAGGCTCCTAATGATGTGCGCATTTAGATTTATTGATGCAAGTTTTCTTAATTACTATTTATAATTGAGAAATGGATTTAAATCATAGGATCCATGCATTATTTCCAATGTTGGAATGTCTTTATTGGAGAGAAAGAAACATCGAATACTTGGATGATATGCTTTTTAAATATTTATTTATGGTTTAAACTATCTATCTAAAAACTCTCATTTTTGGTTTACCAAAAGAATCAGGCCAGTACTGCTGATCATTCTGCCCTTACAGTGACTGTTCCTCTCTGGCATAATCAATTTTTCTTGCTCATCTTCTTTTTTAACATTCAATCTGAGAATGTAACAATTGCCAGAAAAAAAGAAAATGAGAAAACATGTTTAACCATAGGAGATTTAGGATATTAAAAAAAAAAAAAGTTTTAGTACCTGGGGAGTTCATTTAAAAGTAGATTTCACAAGTATTTCAGACTTGACCAGTACTCTTAGGCCCAAGTGCCTGTTAGTTTTTAATAATTCCATTTTCCATTATTTAAAATGTGAACCACATCAGCACGGACCACAATAACAGTAAAATGAGTTATTTAATCTTGGCTGAAAATTGTATTATTTTCAAGTGACTATTTCAGTTTTATTTTTTTCCTCTGCGAATGTCACCATGCAGGACCAATTCTTTTTTTTTTTTTTTTTTAACGTTTATTTATTTTTGGGACAGAGAGAGACAGAGCATGAACGGGGGAGGGGCAGAGAGAGAGGGAGACACAGAATCGGAAACAGGCTCCAGGCTCTGAGCCATCAGCCCAGAGCCTGACGCGGGGCTCGAACTCACGGACCGCGAGATCGTGACCTGGCTGAAGTCGGACGCTTAACCGACTGCACCACCCAGGCGCCCCCATGCAGGACCAATTCTAAATAAGTTGTCAACAAATAGAATTTACCCTCAGAGGTTCAACCTCTGTTTCTCACCATGGCCAAAGATCTTGGGTAGTTGCTTAAATAAACAGAACTCCTCACTGCACAGTCTTCTTACCTTGTGGAGTTTTCTTACTTTCTCCCTGTTAAAACCTTTTTTTCTTTTTTGTGGGGTCTTTCTCTTGGTCCTGAATTCTATTTCCAGACTATCGTTAAAGCATTAGTGACCCAAATGGCTTAATAATAAGTTCTATTTTCCAGGCATATCCTTCTACGATGCCAAACCAAAGCAACGCTAGGGGGAAGGATCAGGCATCCTTTTTCCAAGGGGAGCTTTTTCCGTGTTTTTATAAATTATACACGGAGAATCTCCTTGCCTCTTTTGGTATTGTATTTCTATAATAATCTCACGATGCATTTTATAGGCCAGAGCTTGCACCCACGTGGGACAGCTGACTTTATAGGCATTGTCATGCTGTAGGGCAGTGATTTTCGACCAGGAGTGATATCCCTACCCCCTACCCACCCCCTCCTCAGGCATATTTGGCAATGTTTGGAGACAGTTTTCATTGTCACAACTGGGAAAGTGCTACTGGCATCTAGTGGGTAGGAACCAAGGATGCAACTCAACATCCCTTTTGCAAAGGGCAGCTTCCTACAGCAAAAAATTACTCAGCCACGAAGGTGAATGGTGTCAAGGTTGAGAAACCCTGTTCTAGGGTAAGGTCAGCCTATAGTTAATTGGGCTAAGGGGTGGACTCAGAGGTGAAATAAATTTTGATTTTCTACCCAAAGAGGTACAGCCATACTGAAATTATACTACCTTTTTGCTTTGGTAGTGATAAAGGATTAAAATATATACACTTTCAAATGTGGATTTAAATTGAATGGTCTGTAATAAGTCAAATAGTAAACTTCACAGTGTTGCCTTGACCATCAACATTACAGCTTGAGAAGCAATGTCTTAAGTGCCTTTTTACGATTTTTTTCAGATTCTTTTTTTTTTTTTTTTCTAATTTGAGACAAATAACTCAGTAAGCATCTTGAGTCTGTGTGACTGTGCAGTGTTTGTTAATGTTTACTGTGTTTTTCTCCACACTTTTAAGTTACATGTTTCTTATGTTTGAGTTCCTCAAATCTTTCCATGGCTTGTATCATTAATTAATTTATTCATTAAATAAATGTTTATTAAGTGCCAACTGGTCCAGACATTGTTCTCTATGTTATGGTCCTACAGTAATGAATAAAGTAGACAAAAATCCATGCCATTAAGGAGTGTATTTCTAGTGGAGTGAGACAATAAACAATGCACCAGAAAGTTGTGTAGGTATGTGTTCTACAGACACAGGTAAAGGAAGAAAGGAGAGGAGAGCCATGGTGAGGGGTGGGGGATGAAATTTGAAGTGAGTTGGCCAGGTACAGACTTACTGAGAAGGTTACATTTGAGCCAACACCTGAAGAAGAGGAGGGAGTGAGCCATGTAGATATCTGGGAGAAGTGTGTTTCAGAAAGGGGAAACTGTAAGTGCAAAGGTCCGGAGGCTGGAACATGCATGGTATATTTGAAGGTAGCAGAGTCCAAGTGGCTGGAAGAGAGTAAGACAGAGATGAGGAAGAGGGCAATGGAGTCAGATGGATGATGGATGGAAGATCAAGTTTGGGGAAGACTTGAAAGGCTGTTCAAAAAGTTCTGGGTTTTACTCTGAGTGAGATGGGAGTCGTTGGAGGGTTTTGAGCAGAAACATGACAGAATCTAATTTGTGTTTTAAAATGATCGCTGTGCTGGGGCGCCTGGGTGGCGCAGTCGGTTGAGCGTCCGGCTTCAGCCAGGTCACGATCTCGCGGTCCGTGAGTTCGAGCCCCGCGTCAGGCTCTGGGCTGATGGCTCAGAGCCTGGAGCCTGTTTCCGATTCTGTGTCTCCCTCTCTCTCTGCCCCTCCCCCGTTCATGCTCTGTCTCCCTCTGTCCCAAAAAAAATAAATAAACGTTGGAAAAAAAAATAATAAAATGATCGCTGTGGATACTACATGGAGAATAGACCAGAAAGACAAGAGTAGAAGCAGGGAGACAGTAAGGGACCTAGTAATGGTGGTTTGGACCGGAATGCTAGCACTGATAAGTGGTTTATTGATTTATTAATTTATTGATGGATTCGATTTAGAAAAAAAGAGAAGGGACAAAAGGTTTAGACGGATTAACTAGGGGACTGGTGTGGTAGATTGTTCTACTGTTTACCAAATATTTCAGTTTCCTTCAATGTAGAGTCCTTTCCTGTGGGAGAATACTGCACATCTATCTGAATGAAACTTAGAAGCCATGTGACTTGTTTGACCACCTACAAGTGAGCAGGAACTTTTGGAGCTAACGTTTGGCTTGCTGCATCCCTGTTTCTTCAGCCACAAAGCCAGCAATATTCCAGCTAAAAGGCTGCTCTGTTGGTTTGGCTCCTGGAACAAAGCTGATGTGGATTATAACTGAAGAGATGTACTGATGATATGTAGCAAGAAACAACCCTTGGTTGTTGGAAGCCAGTAAAATGTTCAGGTTGCAGTATATCCCAGCTTAGCCTGGCTAATAGAAGTGTAGTTGGCATTTGCTGAAATGAAGACGTCTCCTAGAAGCACAGGTTTTAGGTATGTATTCAGCGACCAGGAGTTCAGTTTTGGTGAGTGAGACTTGAGACGATGATTAGATAGCCAAGTGGAACTGTTGAGTATCTAATTGGATGTAAGGGGCTGAAGATCAAGAAAGAAGTGCAGGCTAAGGATATACATTTGGGAGTCATCAGCCTAAGATTGAACAGAATTAGCAGCAATGAAAATGAATAGGTAAGAAGTCCAGGAACTGAGCATTCCCACTACTGACAAATGAGACCGGTAAGTGCAGGTGGTAAGCCAGGAGAATGACCAGGATGTGAAGCATGCCGGAAGCAAAGTGAACATAGTATTGCCGGGATGATCACCTGTGTCCTAGGGTACTGCTAAGTCAAGTGGGGGGTCAGGACTAGGAATTGACCTGGGAATGAAGCAATGTGGAAATCACTGATGACCTTGCCAGGAGAAGCCTGTGTAGAGTGGTCTGGTAAAGCTGGAACAAGATGGGTTCTGGAGAAGTTGGTAGAAGAGTGAGTCAGCAAGGGGCGAAGACTCTTTCAAGAAGCCTTCCTATAAAGGGGAGTGGAGACATGACGAAAAGTGAAATGGCGTCAAAAAAGTTTCGGTGTTTTGTTTTATTTTGTAACATAGGTGAATATTGGTATGCTGAAGGGGATGATGCAGCATGGGGAGAAACCACTTTTGAGACGGAAGGGAGAGAGGAGAATAGCTGGGGAGATGCCATTTACTAGGTGAGAAGGGATTGAATGCAGTACACAAATGGGGATGTCCATTGTTGATAGGATCCCACACAGTTCATTTATAGGAACAGGATGGAAAAAAGGCAGGTGGATACAGATGCAGATCCATGGGTATAGGTGGGTGGAGTGACAACTTGTGGTACTTTTGGTTGTTTCTGTTTCTCGTTAAAATTGGAAGCCAGGGCATCCACTGAGAGTGAGGAGGTTCAGGAAAGAGCCAGGGGAGATTTGACACAGTTGTGTATTTTTCTCCATCTGTGTTCAGCTGGTTGTGGGGTAAGGATAGAATGTTGGAAAGATTCATCTAGCCATGGTGTGAGGTTGTCCTACAAATCCAAAGGGGGACAAAAGGTCTAAGAGTGTATAGAGGGGTGTAATTATAATGACTAGTCAGGGGATTCTAGAAGGCAAGCTGGGAGTGGGACAGTAAAGAGGTATTCCCATGCACGCATTGTTGAAGCTGGAGTACCAGAAGGAAAAAAAACCCCACAAAAATAGAAGCTGTTGTTTGGAAAACGGGCTGCTTAAAATTTATATTGTAGAGAGGCTGCAGTAATTAGTAGGGCATAGCACAAGATCTTGGAAGCTTTTGACTCTGACGTTGCCCTAGTTCATTCAAACTCTTTTCTTAAACATTTTCTGTCTCTTAAATCCCTCAGTTAAACTCACTTGCCTTTTTCATGACTTCAGTCCATATACATTTCAAATTGTAGAATAGATTTCACAATTTAGTTACATTAACACTTGCAGCATAATGAGGAATCACTTTAGCTCACTTTAGTTTTATATAGAATGAAAATGTATAGAGTCAAACTGAATTAGGAAAGAGTGTGTTGGGTATTATTTCAATCACTGAGATCGCTTCCTATCAAAGATGCCCTATTCATTTATTAAAATATTGACATATTAGACTGTTAAAAATTGGTTATTTATTCAATATTTGGCTTAATGTCACCTTCTATAAATTATTATCTTGGGATATCATCTCTCTCAGCATCCTCCATTGAAATACTGATATTCTTAAGACATTGGCAAATGTTGCAGTTACTATTATGTTGTGGCAATCAGATAGAGAGACAAGAGGCACCTAAATATCAAAAAAAAAACGTGAGTCTGTTGTTTATTTTAAACTCTGGAGAAAGTTTTGTTTTTTATCTGACAAAGCATAGAAATATAAGTTAACTTTGTGACATCAGAACATCATGTAAATTTTGAATGTTTAGAAAGGTTGGTGGTAACCTTTTGACCACCTTCACCCATTTCCCTTACCCCCTACCTCCAGCAACCACCAGTCGGTTTTCTATTTCTATGAGTTCAATTCTGTTTTAGATTCCACATATAAGTGAAATCATACTGTATTTGCCTTTTTCTGTCTGACTTATTTCACTTAGCATAATGCCTTCAAGGTCCACCCATCTTGTCACAAATGGCAGGACTTCTTTTTATTGATGAATCGTATTCCATTGTGTACACACACACACACACACACACACCCCACATCTTCTTTATTCATTCATCTGTCGATGGACACTTAGGTTTATTCCATGTCTTAGCTATTGTAGGTAATGTTGCATGAAAATGGGGTTTGGGTATCTCTTTGAGAGAGTAATTTTGTTTTGTTCAAATATATACCTAGAGGTAGAATTGCTAGATCATATGGTCGTTTTATCTTTAATGTTTTGAGGAACCTCTATTTTTAATATGTGATGTTTTCCATAGTGGCTACACTGATTTACATTCCATGGACCGTTGTTTTCATTCACAAGATTTCTAGCCACTTGTTTTGATTTTCCATATCTATGACATTAGTTCAATCTTATGTTATTAAGTAACAGCTCAGTGGTTCTAAACGAGGATGAGAGTGGGGGAGTTATGGAATCAGCTTGGGGAGGTTTTCCAAGCTACGCATTCCTGGCTCCATTATCTCTGTAGAGATGCTGATATTTTCGTACAAACTCCCATTGGAGGATCACTTATCTATAGCACATCCGCAAGTTTTTCTATGCTTCCAATTGGCAAAATCTAAGCCAATACTTAGAAACTAACAATTTTGCTAAGTAAAACTATATGCAGCATCAGAATGTAGTAGGAAGGAGGTCGAAAAAATTTTTAAAAAATATTTTGGAACTGAAGAGTTTCACAACCATTTTCTTGAACAGTATTTTGAATGTTACTTCAATAATCTCAGTCATAGGTCCACAAACAACGGAGTGTTTTTCTCTAGTAGGTTCTCCCTCGAATTACTCTGTCAAACAACTGTCAAACGAATTGCATCGGTCAAACACCTACTTTTCTGGTTACTCTCACACTTTCAGTAACATTCGGTAAATATGGTGCGTGCATTGCTGTGCTAGGCGCCATTCGCGTTTGCCAATGGCTCAACACAATTCCCGCCTGTTTCTATCACAAGCTCTTTCAGTTCTCTGTGGGGGGAACCAGTGTCTTCTTTTCCACTCTCTTGGTGGGTGGCCTGTTGATTTGGGCTGACACTGCTCAATAGGTACTCCTTTGGCTAAGCTGCAATGATACCAAGACTGGGGCATTTCGTGCTTTGTCTACAAGAAGACTTAATGATAGGGGAGACAAAGAGTTGATCACATGTACCTCAAGCCTTTGATGCAGAATAGGATGGGGGGCAGGGAAACTTTTTATGAATAATAAAAAAAAAACCATTCAAACAGAAAACGACAAACACGAAAAGATCTGGGTTATACATAACAAGGAAACGACTAGTGCAGATGTCTCAGAATTTTAAACTGAGAAACTATATACTGCCTTGTATTATTAGCTCTCCAACTGAGAGGACTCTGAGGTCAGGACGCAAATATGATGCTTGCTTGGGTCTGGAGCATGACAGAAGAAGGTACTCTGTGCAAAGTACATGTTTAGGGCATGTGCATTAATTAACTTACTGACTGATTAGTTTATCTTATTTATTTTTGTTATTTTTTATCTTTTTAATGTTTATTTATTTTTGAGAGAGAGAGAGAGAGAGAGAGAGAGAGAGAGACAGAGAATCTGAAGCAGGCTCCACACTGCCAGCATAAAGCCCAAAGTGGGGCTCGAACTCACAAATGTGACATCATGACCTGAGCCAGAGTCCAAGGCTCAACCGACTGAGCCACCCAGGCACGCCCTGACTGATTAATTTAAGAAAATAAGTAGACAGTTTGTGTTTCGGTGGTATTGGAAGTTAATTTCAATTTAACACGGAGTATGACTTTGATGTTTTAAACCTTATTTGTGAAACTTCACATTTAATTGTAGACAGCCTTGTATTCTTTGCTAGTTAATACCATTTTTGAAAGTCAGGGATTTATTGTCATAGTGTTTAGCAGATTAGGTGTTCAGTAGAGGATAGATGAGTGGAGCAAAATCTAAGGAAAAAGTGTAGCTATCGATTTGACTGTTTTTCCTCCACTGTTTTAGCCTTACATGTAAATAATGGATTTGAGGGAGGGACTATGGCAGCAATAGTCAGCTATTTACCCAGGTCTCAGCCCTCCTCTGCTTAGTGAAAGGACAATAGACAGACAATGCCCGGACTTCACTTCCCATTCTCCCTTGCCTTTTGAGTGGAAGTAACTTGTGCCAACCTGGTCTGGGATTTTCCAGAAATGCTTGTGTGGGGTCCTCCACATTCTCCTTCAGATTCCGCTGCTTGGATAGAGATGATGATGTATCTCTAGAGGGTGGAAGAGCCACACAATAGATGGGGGAGAGAGCCCCACCAGCATGGATTCTACCCCTGGATTGTATGAGTGAGAAATACATTTCTATTGCTTTGAATTCACAGAAGTTTTCAGACCTATTTGTCATAGCAGTTTAGCTTATTCTCACCAGTGCAGTTTTTAAATTCAGTTACATATTCGATGATAAAAAAATGTAATGACTCAACCAACAGAATAATAATCAATGCTTAAAGTAGATGCAGATATATGTTAGGTACTATATAAGGATAAAAGAATTAAAGGATATTATGAATACTTTTAAAGAAGGGAAACACTTTTTAAATGGTTATATTTTTTTGAGAGAGAGAGAGAGAGAGAGAGAGAGAGGAGAGGGCAGAGAGAGACAGAGAAAGACAGAGAGAGAGAATCCCAGCCAGGCTCCACCCTGTCCGTGCAGGGCCTGTAATGGGGCTCGAACCCATGAACCGGGAGATCATGACCTAAGCCAAGACCAAGAGTCAGACGCTTAACCCACTGAGCCACCCCGGTGTCCCAAGAAGGGAAACATTTTGAAAGCACAGGATTTGAAGGGCAAATATAAGGAACAGAAACTGTATCTTACACAAAGATCTGGATTTCTGGCGCTCCAGACCGACCTGAATTCCAGTCTTGATTTTACTCTTCTAGTAGCTGTGTGATCTCAGGACCCTGGGCTTTGGTTTCCACCTCATCATATGAAGAGCTATACACTATAGCTCCTTCTAAAGAAGCTAAATTTAGGGAAAAGACTCTGTTTTTAAAGTAAGAGTTGCTGGGGCGCCTGGGTGGCTCAGTCGGTTAAGCAGCCGACTTCGGCTCAGGTCACGATCTTGTGGTCCATGATTTCAAGCCCCGCGTCGGGCTCTGTGCTGACAGCTCAGAGCCTGGAGCCTGTTTCAGATTCTGTGCCTCCCTCTCTCTCTGCCCCTCCCCTGTTCATGCTCTGTCTCTCTCTGTCTCAAAAATAAATAAACGTTAAAAAAAAAAATTTAAAGTAAGAGTTGCTGCAGTTTCTGGCCGATGTGAGAATGTAATCAGTTTTCAGTTAGTTTCGCCCTACCGTAGTCGGCCTCTGCTGCTGTATACAATAGTCATTCTTTGTGAATCGCAAGTAGAACTTTATTCGATTTCCTCAAAACCATTAGTTACTCAGTTTCTGCCAGGCTCTTGCTTCAGAATATTATTTTTTTCATTTACAAAGTTAGTACTACATGGAATAAATTTATTTCTATCTATATTTACCAGTGTGATGAGTAAAGACATTTATTTGTATTCAATAGTATATTGAATACATTTAGCGATATTTAGCAGCATGTCGAATAAATCCATTTTCCCCACATCTAGGGTGTAGGTCAAAACGTCTTTCCTGTAAAATGAATTAGGTGGATTATTTACGCCCTAAGATTCTTTTCTAAAAGCTGTTATGTATCCTCACAGGAGGGAGTTGACCCAAGTGCACTAATGGGAAGCACTGGGCAAAGAAGAGGTGGACAGTCTGGTCAGCCTCAAGGCTGCCATAGGCAGGGAGGATTTGTTTTCACTGGAGGATTCCTGTTTATCCAGTAGCAACACTTTTTGGATTTGATCTTCCCTGTCAGTGTTTTTTCTCTGCAACTGCCCTGTTCCACCGCACCATGCTGGCACTATCTTTCTAGGAAATACCTTAACTTTGTCTAAGTTCCTGGCAACTCTTTACTTCTGTCCGCGGAGAGGCATGGACAAGGTCCAAGAGGCTAAATGTGCAATGCCTCACTTATCCAGTCGGGGCGCTGGCCACACTCTGTTTGGTTTAACTGACATTCCCTTTGGGTTTAGGGTTCAGATTGTGCAGGGTACTCTTTGCGCGTCATCGCTCCTTAAACACATTTTTATTTTGTTTTAAATACTTACTGTGTTTTATATAATACACTTACTTTATATACAACGCCCTTACAATAGTTAGCAGTTTTCATGTAATCAAAATAGTGCTTAGGGCTCTGAAGTTCTTTTTTTTTTTTTTTTTTAACGTTTATTTATTTTTGGGACAGAGAGAGACAGAGCATGAACGGGCGAGGGGCAGAGAGAGAGGGAGACACAGAATCGGAAACAGGCTCCAGGCTCCGAGCCATCAGCCCAGAGACCGACGCGAGGCTCGAACTCATGGACCGCGAGATCGTGACCTGGCTGAAGTCGGACGCTTAACCGACTGCGCCACCCAGGCGCCCCGGGCTCTGAAGTTCTTAATTACCAAGCAATACATTTGGTTCCAGATATAGACCCTTTTCAATAAGGCTCCTAATTCGTAAGAGCTAGAGTCATCTCTGCCTAAGAATTTGTTGTTGCCCTATTTGGCCTGCCTCTGCCATTACCCATCCATCTTTGCCCGGTTTTTAAAGGGCATTTATATTTAACATGTTATGAATGAAGCATTTTCCTTTCTCCTGCAGCTTGTGGCAAGAGGGAAGTCCTAACACCACAATGATGTTACCCATTATACACATAGCATTTGGCAGCTCTTTCTCCCTCTCCTGCTGCCAACTCTCTTAATATGTATGCAGTAGGATATCCAGGTATCCACGGCTCATTAAATACCCAGTAAGAAGTTGAGAAGGAGCAAAAGAACTCCAAGTCTACGTCAGTCCCTCCCAGACAGGCTAAGAGGCAAAAAGGTCAAAGTTTCCCTGTGTGTGTTTAAAATTTTTTTAAATGAAAGAAGACACTGTTTTTATGTCCTGTGTGTCCAAGTGTTAACAGGATGAGAAACACTTTTTGTTCACATTCCCTTGTAACCTTGAACTGGGAATGTTGAAGTTCTTGCCTTTCTTTTTCATTGCATCCCACAGAAAGGTTATTCCAAATTCACTTGGCAATCTCCAGACAAGCTATTTCCTAATCCTCAAAATAGCTTTTTCTTTTGAGTGTTTCCCAAAAGTCTTAAAATATATTCATGAACTGTATATATACTTCATTTACTAAACTTTTGGATTGAAAATACTTAAAAGAAATTACACTTGAAGAACAAAAACGTAAATACTGTAAATCTAAATGAATAGAAAATCACATTAAAATTATTTTTTTACTAATAAATACAAAGTAACATAAATTCATACTCAGAAGAGAATGACACCAATACCAGAACGTTTGATTTTTGTTGTTCCTGCTGTGATTCATACTCATGTATTAACTTTTTTTTATTAAAAAAATTTGTAATGTTTATTTTTGAGAGAGAGAGAGACAGAATGCGAGCAGGGGAGGAGCAGAGAGAGGGAGATACAGAATCCGAAGCAGGCTCCAGGCTCTGAGCTGTCAGCACAGAGCCTGATGTGGGGCTCGACCACGAGATCATGACCCGAGCTGAAGTCAGACGCTTAACCGACTGAGCCACCCAGGTGTCCCTTAACTTTTCAACCATAAAATATTTTCATTGAAAATAAACTTACTCACTGAGATGCAACCAAGAGCATTATCACGAAGTGATTCAAAATTGAAAGTCTTTTTCCAAGGAGTCTAGGTGGTGTGGATTTTCTCCCAAGGAAACACATTCCATTTTCTGAAATGGTGAACTCATTTATTTTCTCATTCCACAAATACCTGTTGAGTGCCAACTGGTATTGGGCTAGGATCAGGATACAATAGTGGAAGGAAATAGACATCAATCCAATAATCGCGTACACACGTCTGTATGATCATAGACTGTGATCTGTATTATGAGGGAAAGGCATGAAGAACCCTGAAAAACCCGATCTAGGCTGAATAATAAGGAAGAACCTTGTGAAGAAGTAACCACTGAATTTTGATATGAAGAATAAATAGGATGCAAGTAAGTAAAAAGCAAGCCAGGTCCATGCATGTGATAGTTCTGACGTAGGAAAGAGCATGGCATGTGTGAAAACAGTAAAGAAGGCAATGTGTCTCGGGCACAGAAATTGAGGAAGGAAGTGTCCTTGGGATAGGCTGGCTGTTAGAGTCTGAAGTCTTGCTAAGGGATAAATAGACATTTGAGATATGAATTAGTCCACATGCGTAACTTGCCAAGCCTTATTTCTGAGTTGGGATAAGTGGTAAATGATATACTATTTTCTCCTGTTTACCAGTTGCATTTAAAATTAAATTTCCAGGGGCACCCGGGTGGCTCAGTCAGTTAAGCGTCCAACTTCAGCTCGGGTCATGATCTCGCGGTTCGTGGGTTCGAGCCCCGCATCAGGCTCTGTGCTGACCCCTCAGAGCCTGGAGTCTGCTTCAGATTCTATGTCTCCCTCTCTCTGCCCTTTCCCCACTCTCTCTCTCTCTCTCTCTCAAAAATAAATAAACATTAAAAAAATTAGATTTCGGGGCGCCTGGGTGGCTCAGTCGGTTAAGCGTCCGACTTCGGCTCAGGTCATGATCTCGTGGTTCATGAGTTTAAGCCCCGCGTCAGGCTCTGTGCTGACAGCTCAGAGCCTGGAGCCTGTTTCAGATTCTGTGTCTCCCTCTCTCTGACCCTCCCTCGTTCATGCTCTATCTCTGTCTCAAAAATAAATAAACGTTAAAAAAAATTAGATTTCCATTTAGGAAAACTGAAAGGACTGGGGTTTGTCTGGAAGTGGTCACATGGGAACTTTCTGGGGTGATGGAAATGTTCTATATTTTGTTTGGGATGTTGGTTGTATGGGTGTGTATGTTTAACAACTCACTGAATTAAATCTCACCTCAATTAAGAAAAAAAAAACAGATTGTGGGCTAATATGAAAAACATGTTCAGCCTTGTTAGTGGTCAGACAGATGAAAATAAAAATAGAATTAAAAAAAATAAAATCTAGCTAAGGATCGTGACCTTTATGCTAAGGCTGAAGTAAGTTCTTACAATATTCTAAGCAAAGAGGCGGCGAGACCACATGGATGTCTAAACAAATCACTCTTGCTCTGCTGTGAAGGATAAATTAGAAGAGGAGCAAAGAATCGATGAGGGAAGACCAGCTCGGGGCTTCTTAAAATGGCTTGGGGGACAATTGGAAGAAGTAGTGGTGGAGAGAGAGGGAAGTAGGGAGGGTCCAAGGGACTTGTAGAAGATACAATCGATAGGAAAGATCCTAGAGTTCTCATATACTGAACCTTGGAAGCATGGAGAAAAGCCTAACTTGATGAGGTGCCATTTTCCCCATCGCTGAAGGGCAGGTAGCATTTATGTGACATCAGCAAAGGTGGCTGCTGAAGAAGGTAGATGAGTAATTAGCCACCATGTGGTAAAAGTTTCACTGAGAAACAGGAAAGCCAAAGTCATGGCAAGATAGCAGCCAAACTAAGGTCGGCAGCAACAGCTGGGAGTTCTCTTGGGAAGGCTTGCTGAATGAAGCAACAAAGCTTGACATTCAATACTGGTTATATATGGAGTGGCTCGTGATTTTCCAGGCAGCGCTGCTCATGCTCCCCAGTAACCCAAGAAAGCGAAATCTGCCCAGTCACCTGACTTACCTTTGGGGTAGTTCCATGTGTTCTCGATACACGTCTCTTTCTAGGGTGCAACACGAGAGTCAAGGCGCATCTTCCTTCCCCCCCCCCCCCAATGGAAGCTGCTATTCTAGAAAGATTTTGGCACGGGGAGTCAGAAGACCTGGAGCTGAATGCCAGCTCTGAACTTTTCTAGTGGTGTGCACGTTAGCGGTGGTTTCCCTTATATTTAAAACGTGATTCATAAAATCTATGATCTTGCAGAGTTGTTTTGAAGGTTTGGTATGTAACAGATACCCCACAAATGGTAGCAACAGCACTAATAACAATCCGTTCATCAGTAGGTGGACATTTGGGCTCTTTCCATAGTTTGGCTGTTGTTGATATTGCTGCTATGCGGATTTAAGAAACAAAACAGACGAACATATGGGAAGGGGGGAAAGAGAAGAGCAGGAAACAGACCACAAGAGGCTCTTAATGTTGCAGAACTGAAGGTTGATGGAGGGCGGTAGGTGGCAGATGGGGTAGATGGGGGATGGCTATTAAGGAGGGCACTTGTTGGGATGAGCACTGGGCGTTGTACGTAAGTGACGAGTCACTGAATTCTATTCCCGAAACCAATATTGCACCGTATGTTAGCTATCTAACACTTAAATAAAAAAATAAAATAAAATTCAAGCCAGACACCCAGCATAGAGCTGTGTCCACCTGGAGGGATGGGAGATTTTTCACAGTCTCCATAAATGTGGCAAAGGAAGTGTTTCCCTTCCATTCTGCCACAAGTTCCTTGAGGGTGTCAGAACGCCCTGGGACGGACCCACTTGTCAAGCCTCTGATGCTTCATGCTGAGGCAATGGTGAGCGTCTACCAGTTTATAACATTCTCATCAGTCTCCCCCACTGCCAGTCTATCTTTTGAGTCCTTGCTTTATTAATCTTCCAAAAGCATTGATGTTAAACCTTCCCACTGAAGAAGTCCAGATGGACTCCTTGTCCATCAGAGTGAACTTGTATTCAAAGCTTACTGTGATCTAGAATCATCTCCTTTTTCCAACCTTCTCTTCTATTATTCTTTCCCGTGTTTTTCAGTGCAAACAACAGTGGCCTTTGGGCAAAGAACCTTCTTTGTTATAGTGTAATGTCCTAAGAATTACAGAATATTTAGCCACACTGAGCCCATCTACTCAATGCCAGGAGAGCCCTCCAGGCAACGTGACAATGGATATGTCCATAAGTTTTGGAGTTGAGAACAGAACTGCTCCTGGTTGAGAACCTCTATATCTACACCACCAGCAAAAACAAAACAAAACAAAACAAAACAAAACACCGGTTTGTATTTATTGAATATTTGTACCACTCTTATGGTCCCTTATTCAACCCAAATGACAGCTCTCTGAGGAGGTGTTAGTGTCCTGATTTTGTCAATGAAAAATATTTGGCTCCAGGAAGTGAAAAGATGGGACCAAGAGTACATAGCTATTGAGAGAAAGAGAGCTTGCTCAACATGTACACTTCATCCAAACTGAGCTACTTGGCATTCCCTAAAATGCTGTGCTCTACTTTGATTTTCTTCATTCTGTTGATTCTGCCTAGGAAACCCTCCAAATTTCTTTCTATAAATCCCTATATTTAAGCATGAGTCTGTACACCATCCTCTTCAGGATCTCTTCTCTGATCATGCCACACCAGGGAACATTTCTGGATCCCTGCGGTGCTTTCTCCTCTGGCCATCCTGTTTCACAGTCTATCTTGGACTGTGCATGCAGTTTCTCTCCCCCGTTGGGTCATATGCTCCCTGAGGACAGGGTACTATTTGTTTTATTGTTGCTTATAACTTCTAGCACGTAGTTCCTTGCACGTACTAAGCATACATGGAAAAAAAAAGAAAAGAAAAGAGACCCAATGATATGATAGAGTGGAAGTATCATGGACTTTAGAGTTATTGTCACATCCAGGCTATATCACTTGCAACAGTGTTGGCCTTGCACATGTAATAAAATCTCCCCAAGCTTCAGTTTCCTCAGCCGCAAAATGATCGAAATCCAATGGGTTAAAACAAGTAGCTGAAAAGGTATAAAATATTGAGCACGTTATAGGACAATTAACAAGAGCTATTAGAAATAATAATAGAAATAATTAAATACTAGGCATTAAAAAATAACACAGTTTTCAAAGTGGACATAGACATTTTCCAAGAAGTCCAGGCCCGTAGTATCTCTTTGTGATCACGCCTGGGGCTGGTGTTTATTAAATGGTTTTGGCTTGAATGCTCCTTTTTCTTACACTATTCGGGTTGGTCCTGAGCCTGGGGAAGTTTAGAGGTATGGGGGAAGGATTTCCCTAACGTTCCCTGTTAAGCTTCTGTAAAAACCTGGCTATCTAGATACAGGCGAGGTCGAGAGAAAGAAGGAGTGTGCTCATTCTGAACCTCACTCACGGGAATTTCACTAGGCCATTGCACATCTCATTTGTAACTCTGAAAAATTGTGATACAAATCCATCCATCCATGCAACTACCAGTTGACATTTTTAAGTTTCACCTGTGGTGTCTGCATCGTGCCAGGAACTGCAGATACAACGAGGAGGAGATAGTTCCTCATCTCATGAACATCATAGCCAGAAAGCCCAGAGAGCGACGTAACAAATAAGATGAACGTAGTTACGAATTAAAGAAGCATGTATAAAATTCAAAAATTTCTTGGATCTTGATTCCTCTGATTGAGTGGGGGACTACTGATGGCCTTTAAAATAACTGACAGGAAACTAATTTGTTTTCTCTGAGAAAATTTAAGCGCAACAAGGCCATTCGTTATGGAAGCTAGTCCACATGTGAAGTTAGAGGAAAGGCTCCACACCAGGCCACCCTTGTTCCTGACATCACTTGCAAGTTTAGGGGGTAGCCAAAGCTGGCCTCAGGTTCGGTAATTTACCAGAAAGGTTCACAGAAGTCACTAAAAGCTGTTATGCTCACAGTTAGGGCTTATTACAGGGAAAAGACACAGATTAAAATCAGCCAAAGAAAGAGACACATAGGGTAGAGGTCACAACTGAACCAAACACGGAGCTTCCAGTTGTCCTTTCCCTGTGGAGACAGGACAGCATTACTCCCCCAGTATCAATGTGTGACAATCAGCATTACTGCCAAACAAGAAACCTCGCCTAATGTCGGTGTTCCGAGTTTTTATCAGGGCCCCATCATGTAAGTGTTGAGGACACTGAATTAAACAATCCTGAGATTTACGAAATTTGTGAAATATGTTGAAATATTCCTAAATAACCATTGTGTTAAAGCAATCGTCATCTGGTTTGATGAGGATATTGTGCGATAAGTGTTGTTGTTCCCTAAGAAATACCTTCTTTAGGTGACAAAATTAATCTGCGCACCTAGATCTATAAACAATTCTGAGTTCAAAATCGTCAGTAGACTCGTTAAATATTTGTTTTCTCAAATATACAAAACAGACAATCTTTGGGCTGTTTCCAAAAGATAATAATTAATGTGCGCTTAGCATTTTAGGAAGTGTTTTCACATGCATGATCTCATTTGTTATTCATTACAACCTCATGAGCTGGGAATTTCCCTATTTGATAAATAAGTGAACAAAGGCTCCAAAGAGATAATTAACTTCAACGTCAGTAAGAGGCTAAGATGTGGTTCCTCTGTATCCAAATACCATGACTTTCTGACTATTCTGTACATAGCATTTATGTTAAATGACTATGAGCACCAAATCTACCCATAAGACAACGGTCTACCTCTTTCCCAGGGTTCTTCCTTCCAACGATAACTCTGAGATCCTCCCTGGAAGTTTTATCCTGTCCAATGGGCCTGCCCCACTCACTGTTGTCCCAGTGAGAGAACGGGAGAGAACAGCTTAGGCGTCCCTATGGACTGCCACTGAAAGGCACATGTTTTGGTCTATCGAGTGCTATCCTCATTGTGTAGCGAAGAAAAAACTCCTTCAACGAAGATGGTCGCCACTAGTCACTCAAGGTTTCTCCAGGCATGAGGGAAATCAAGGAAATCCGGTTCTCCTGTGCCACTGTCATCTACCCTAGCTGCCTGCTCACACAGCCACTATCTCTCAGACCCAGGAGGGGCCAAGAGCGCGGGTCTGAAGGACTCTCCAGCCTCGGTAACAACCTGTCATTCCTCTCTGAAGCCTTCACATCCCAGCACTGGAATGTGTGATACTCAGCATAGAGGAAAAACTCCATCTTGTCGGAGAGATGGAGAAGACATTTATTTCTTAGAGACAGTCTGGAGGACAAATATTTAGTATCGTGCGGTATGGTTTAAAGCTAAAATAACTGTCCCATTTCATTACACCTAACCAAACTTGTGCTATACCATTATTCTGTATTATTATTCGTATCCTTATGTTCTCCTTGCAACTGTGACCGCACAATGCTGGGGACGGCTTGGTTATGTAAAGCAGATAACAACTCCGATGAAGAGACTCAGAGACGGAAAACTGACAAACAGAATAAACAAGTTTATCATATTTCCAAAGGGAGAGCATGAGGAGTTTGCCAAGTGGACTGTAAAATTTATTAACTTCAGGCTATGTGAGTGTGTAAAATAGCTTCTAGGAATTTCGGTCATTTCCTCACATGACACTGCTAAGTTACAGAGGGATCAGACAAATAAACACAAGATTTACAAAGGACTCAGAACATAGCCACCATCTTGGATTTCTCCTCACCTCAGGAGTTCTTTGTTTCCTAACAGAAGAATATCATGTCTGTTTATTATTTAAATCGGGCGCATTTCCCCCAAAGACTACATTTTCACTTGTCTTCATTGATATAATGAATAATGGCTTATTTCAAAGCTGCCAAAACAAAGCACAAGTAAAAAATTGTAGGAAAAAAAAAGGTATTAATCATATTACTCTCTAGGTCTTTGACTTCTTTGGCTAAAGCGGTCTATGTGTAAAAATTTATTTTGCTTTTAATGAAATTTGATAGTTACTGATGCGTGACAAGTCTTTCGTAGCCCAGGAAGACTGACAAAACAATACTGAGATTTTATTTGCCCTTTCTGGAGTTCTTTAAGTTGTTTCAAGTGTGTCTCCTTTTCAACATTAATGTCAGTAGCTGGGAATCAAGTTGTGGCCCGCCTCATTAGTGAAACTTCTCTAATAAGTATGACATTAGGGGAGCTTGGATGGCTCAGTCGATTAAGCATCCCACTCTTGATTTCGGCTCAGATCATAATCTCATGGTTCTTGGGTTTGAGCCCCACATGGGGCTCTGTGCTGACCGTGTGGAGCCTGCTTTTGATTCTGTCTCCCCCTCTCTCCGTCCTTCCCTCACTTGCTCTCTCTCTCTCTCTCTCTCTCAAAATAAATAAATAAAAATTAAAAAAAAGTATGAAATTACAAATATGAAAAATAATAATTTAATGCCCCAGTGTTCCAGTGTTTCATTTTCTTTACTTCGCATCTCTGGTCCATTCCACCCAGAAAGAGAATAGTCCCCCTGCAGATAGGGTATTTGTTTTGTCTCACCTCTGCCTCAGATGTACAGAATACGGTTCTCGCCTGAAAGGATTTCACACTCATTATTCATACTATCCATATACCACATTTAAAAAAATGTTTATTTATTTATTTTGAGAGAGAGCAAGCGTATGCGTCTGTGAGTGAGGGAGAGTCAGAGAGAGAGGGAGAGAGAGAATCCCAAGCAGGCTCCATGCTCCTATGGAGCCCCACATGGGGCTAGGTCCCATGGCCCCAAATCACAACCTGAGCTGATATCAAGAGTCAGATGCTTAACCGACTGAGACACCCAGGTGCCCCTCCATGTATCTTTTAAGACAGGAAGAAATGAGTTTTCTATGCATATGGTACGAGTAAATTGAGGCCTACGGTTACACAAAGGTCATCTTACTTTTGATGAACAATTCAGTAGATTTTCTTTAGCCATCATGCTTTGGGGCAAGTGGGCAGTCCCTTCCAGGATCAGCCATGAGCAATGGAAGGAAGTAGGGAAAGTGAGCTTAATGAGGCCTCCTGCCTTTCTCTGATATATTTTCTGTCTTCAGCTCTGAGAAAGTGAATTTATATCGTCTCCTCTGTCATCAGATTTTCAACTCCACCTTCCTATTCTTCACTATCAGCTGGTGACCTCACTTATTATTTCACTGAGAAAATAGAAGCATTCAAAAAAGAGTGACCTCATCTTCCATCACTAAATTGACCAACCTTTACACATGCTTGCCTGTCAGCTTCTCCCCTGCTACAATGCTGAGCGCTGTGCTTCTGTAAGGTCCCTGTCCCATCCCTTCCCCCATAACTGTCATCTCCTCTCCCCTGCATCATTATTTTATCTTTCTCTACTAGACTATTCCCTTGGGCTTCAAGTATAGTGGCCCCTTTCTTAAATAAAAACAAACCCTCCCTTGACCGCACAACCAATTTCTTTGCTCTTCTTCTTTTTTTTTTTTTTTTTATTAAAAATTTCTTTTTCAACGTTTATTTATTTTTTGGGACAGAGAGAGACAGAGCATGAACGGGGGAGGGGCAGAGAGAGAGGGAGACACAGAATCGGAAACAGGCTCCAGGCTCTGAGCCATCAGCCCAGAGCCCGACGCGGGGCTCGAACTCACGGACCGCGAGATCGTGACCTGGCTGAAGTCGGACGCTTAACCGACTGCGCCACCCAGGCGCCCCTCTTTGCTCTTCTTTAATAAAATCCTGGGATGACTTAGATAGACTCAACATATCCTTAGTATTTTGAACCTACTTCAATCAGATTTTTACCACCACTAGTCCACAGAAACTGCCCTCGTCAATGGAACTACTGGCTTCCAACTGGCCAAGCCACTGGTCAGTTCTCTGTGCCATCCCCTACCCCAACCTTGGTTGTGTGCTCAGCAGTATTTGGCCCTGTTGATGGCTATCTCCTTCTTGTAACACTCTTCTCCTTCAGTACTTGTGACACCACTCGATATTTGTAATCTCATGGCTCCTTCCTCTCTATCGGCTCTGCTTCTCTAACTTGACCTCTAAACGTTGGCTCACCTTAAGTTTCAGGCCTCACCTCCTTGTTTCTTCTATTGACATGCTTTTCCTAATGAACCTTCTTCCATGTAATCATTTACAACACCTTCGACATGCTCAAGTTTACATTCTTCAGCTATAACCTCCCTCCTGAGATTCTGATGTGTGTATGTAAACTGTTTTTTAAAGTTTCCACTTGGATGTCTAATAGGCATCTCCAACAGAAGATGTCCAAAGTAGAATTCTCTGTATTCCCACCCCAAGCTTCTCCAACTGAGTAAGTGGCATTATATTTTGTGGAAGTCCTCAAACCAGGAATCATGATAGATTTCTCTCTTTTCTCCATCTTCCACATGCAATCAATTGGCAAGTGCCATTGCATCTGCTTTCCTAATGTATCGTGAATTGGACCACTTCTCTTTGCTGTCCCTGCCTCCACCTTTTCTGGAAAAATCGACTGTCATGACATGTTTGGACTCCCATCATGGCCTCTTAACTGGGCTTTCTGCTTCCTCTGTACCATCCTTGCAATCAATTTTCCATTGGTTCCCATTTGGAATAAAATCTATTGTTCTACATTATCAGGCCCTTGCAAAACTGTCCCGCCACAGTTCTCACTGACTCCGTCCACTTGAGCCATACTTGCTTTCTTGACGTTATACAAACCATCAGTGCTCCTCCTTGCCTCTGAGCCTTTACAGAGCTTTTTCCTCAGCGTGGAATGCTACTCTCTCTTTCCACGTAATTCAGGTCTCTGCTCAGACATGACCTCTTCAAAGAGAGCTTCCCTGATTGCATGATTAAAAACATCACCATCTTTCTCTCTCGCCATTCCCTTTCCCCATACTTGTTTTATTTTTTTTCAGAGCCCTTGTCATCACCATTTGACTTTGCTAATTATACAGTTTGGGTCGTTATTTTATTTGTCTCTGTCAATAAAATGTCCATTCATTATTATGTCTTCAGTACTCTCTTTTTCTTGAAACATATTCTTCTCTTGGTATCTGGAGCACCACTCTCTTGGTATTTCTTAGCTCTTCCCCAGCCTGATTTCAGACCTCCTGTTGCATAATTCCAACAGAACAGTACTGGCCTAAGGAATGGGAAGATACTAGGCCGGAAGGATTGGAAGAATATTCAAGCTGCTCCGGGAAATCAAGTAGCTATCAGGAAACTCAAGGTATGGACGGCTAGGCTGGGGCCAACTTAAGGTCAGAGTTGCAGCTGGGAGTTCTCCTAGGAGAAACAAAAAATTGGACGTACAGTGCTGGTTTTAAAATGGAGTGACTCAAGCTTTCCTAGCTGTGTTCCAGAGCAATCCTTCCTCATTTTAAAGGCTACATGCTCTGGGGGTACATGAGGTTCTCACATGAAGCCAATTACTTTTATTTTCCTATCTCTTTTGTCATCTTCTCCCCTTCTGTTGTCTGTCTTCTCACTTTGTAAGGTTTAATTTTAGTAAATAGTAGCAGTAATACATCACTGAGTAGAATACGTATGACAGGCTTTTTATGCAAGAACCTGGGAACAACAATATGGTGAGTAAAAATAGACTTTCCTGGAGCTCACAGAATAGTGTGAGAGACACAATGTAATCTCATATGAGCACACACATACACATAATTATAAACCGGGATAAATTACGGAAAGAAAGAATGACTATGCAATAAAATAATTTGATAGCCTAGAGGTCAGGGGTAGTTTCCCTAGAGCTCACCCTGGAAGATTGAGTAAGAGCTAATTACTAATTTGGGTCACATTGCTCTCCATTTATAAGTTAGTACTCCTGTCTGTGCAGAACTGGAAGTTGAGGTATTTCCCCTCCGAATTAGTTCTTAGTATTTACCAATAGAGTTGGCAACTGTGGGCTTAAGGTCAAATCTGGCAAAGTAGCAGAGGGAGGGCTACGAGGGGTGGGGTCTCTAGAGTTCGTAGGTTATCAATTGACAAAAATGGTGAAAAGGTTGAATTCCAACTTCCATGGAGACAAAAATACCATATTAGAAGTCATACTTTGTGTCTTGTAGGCTTAGGCCAGTTCTTCCTATTCCCCCTGGTGACCCAGGATAGAAGACTCACACAACACCTTCCTGGCACCATGGCAGATCCACTAATTATTTATAGTTTGGTGTCTTGCTGAACCACCCGGGCTCAGGATCCTTCTCAAGAATGTCTTCTGGGCATCCTCTTTCAATTGGTTGCAGTTGACATTAGAGATACATTCTATTTAGTAATGTGACTGTAGGTAGTGTATTTGTTGGTAGCAGTATTTATTATTAAATTCGGTGTCTGGTGCATTATGATCTGGGGAAGCTATGTTGTCCCAATCACCAGATCCCGAGACTCAGTGATAAAAAGGAGCTGTGACATCCTAGACAGTAACTTTAAAACCTAAAAACATCTCATATCTTATTTTCCTAAAAACAGTTTAAAAAGTGGTGTTGAGTCATAACTGTAACATATAAGCCAGATAGCATAGGAATTAGTGAGCTTGCAGTTGGATATGGAGCCTCACCACTTGGTCGCTCCCTACGGAAAATCCTGAGTCATCCCATGGGGCACTAGCTTCTATGATAACACATTCCGAAAACCACTGTCTCAGAGGATTATCTTCCCATGGTTTTTGATCATAATTAATAGCTCTGGAGCTCACTAATTATAAGCTCATGGGCACATGGGTGGTTCAGTTGGTTGGATGTCCTACTCAGTTTTGGCCCAGGTCATAATCATACAGTTTCATGAGTTCAAGCCCTGCATCATGTTCTGTGCTGGCAGGGTGGAGCCTGCTTGGGATATTGTCTCTCTGCCCCTCTCCCGCTCACTCTATCTCTGACTCTCTTAAGATAAATAAATAAACCTAAAAAAATTAAGAAAAAAAGAAGATCCAAATTCAACTGTCAACCTTAGGCTAAGATCTTCTAAGATTGCAAGAATGGCTTTGGTCTGAAATGTCCTCATGTCTCACTTCTTGATCAATTAAGCCACTTGGACACAAATAAATCAAGACTAAGACTTAACAATTTGGATTGTGAACACTCTTTAAAAATCTAATAAAATCTATTGAATTTCCTTTTAAAACTGCACGCACACACACAGACACAGATATAGGCATGTTATTTGACATACTGTGTCAAATTTCAGAGCCTCATGTAAGAAAGTCCTGACCTAAAGATAGAGTCTGGAAGATAGAGCTCACTGGGCATCTCCAGGTAAAGAAAGAGGAGTGTAGCTTGGATATAATCAGAAGTACAGTAAAACCCTGGTTTGCACACATAATCTGTTCCGGAAACATTCTTGTAATCCAAAGCACTTGTATACCAAAGTGAATTTCAAGAACCATTGACTCAGTTGTGATCATGTGACACTTGGCATCACGTACTACTTGTGTTACGAGACATCGCTCGTTTATCGAGTTAAACTTTATCAGAAATGTTTGCTCATCTTGTGGAACACCACTCACAGAACAAGTTACTTGCAATCCCAGGTTTTCCTAGAGTCCTTTAAAGAGAAAGTTGGAGATGAATGGCGTGTCTGGGAGACAGAGAACAGCCTCCCCAGACATGGAAGCATGGTGACATATTGGTAAAGCCATTTTAGTAATGAAGTAAAGGCAAGGTGAAAAAAAAAATAGCTGATGATTCTTGTTGGTAGGTAGGATGCCTCAGCACAGCTTGCATCAGTATCTGATTTTTTTTGTTCAACCACCTAGCTCAGCATTCCCAGACAGCTTCTTGGCTATCTGTGCGCCTGGTTTTAAATGGACCATTTCTTTGGGAATGCAAGCTGGTGCAGCCACTCCGGAAAACAGTATGGAGGTTCCTCAAAAAACGAAAAATAGAACTACCCTATGACCCAGCAACTGCACTACCAGGCATTTATCCACGGGACACAGGTGTGCTGTTTCGAAGGGACACATGCACCCCATATTTAGAGCAGCAGTATCAACAATAGCCAAAGTATGGAAAGAGCCCAAATGTCCATCGCTGGATGCATGGATAAAGAAGATGTGGTATATGTATATACAATGGAGTATTACTCGGCAATCCAAAAGAACGAAATCTTGCCATTTGCAACTACGTGGATGGAACTGAAGGGTATTATGCTAAGTGACATTAGTCAGTCAGAGGAAGACAAAAATCATATGACTTCACTCATATGAGGATTTTAAGAGACAAAACAGACGAGCATAATGGAAGGGAAGCAAAAATAATATAAAGACAGGGAGGGGGACAAAACAGAAGAGACTCATAAATATGGAGAACAAACTGAGGGTTACTGGAGGGGTTGTGGGAGGGGAGATGGGCTAAATGGGTAAGGGGCACTAAGGAATCTTCTCCTGAAATCATTGTTGCACTAGATGCTAACTAACTTGGATGTAAATTTAAAAAAAATAAAAAATAAAACTAGTTAAAAAAAATAAATTCAAGTGGAAAATGGAAAAAAAAATGGACCATTTCTTGGGGGACTCAAGGTTCTTCACTGACACTTCAGCACCTGAGACTTTTAAAAATGGACATAAAGGGAAGATTGGAGCCCCCTAGAGAAGGAAAAACCCTGGGACATATACCTAAGGAGTTAAACATCAGAAGTGAGGGAACAAACTGGAAGTTATTGGAACTTCATCGAAAGCAAGCTTTAGGTAACGAAGGAAGAAAACAGAGGGGGAGAACATAAATTTGAAGTGAAAAGACCAGAGAATAAAAATATATAATACTAAGGATTAGCAAGGTGCTTACTTGCAATTCTTCAGATTGTGATTTGCAAGTTTCATTAAAAAAAAGTTAACCTTTGGGGCGCCTGGGTGGCGCAGTCGGTTAAGCGTCCGACTTCAGCCAGGTCACGATCTCGCGGTCCGTGAGTTCGAGCCCCGTGTCGGGCTCTGGGCTGATGGCTCAGAGCCTGGAGCCTGTTTCCGATTCTGTGTCTCCCTCTCTCTCTGCCCCTCCCCGGTTCATGCTCTGTCTCCCTCTGTCCCAAAAAAAATAAATAAACGTTGGAAAAAAAAAGTTAACCTTTTTTTAAGCTTAGCTATTTAGTAAAATCATGTTTCCATCAAGAAAAGATAATTAGTGGAAAAGAGGTCTTGGTCTATGTCAGTTATGGAAAATTTTATTTGTTTGGAACAAAGTGCCCCAGAGGCACCATTATCTACCCTGTGGCAACCTGCCTGAATTTTATAGCAACCTGCCTTTAAGGAAGTAAACCTGGGAGTGGTCTTTTCAACTTTCAAATAAGCATGCCCTCTTTGTTAAGGAGTGTTTCCTGCCCTTGAGCTGGCTACATAATTTGTGTGCCCTAGGGGCTGCAGGTGGGGTGGGGGGGAGGGGCAATGCAAAATGGAAAGACCAGGCCCCTTGTTCAAAAAGCAGGAAAAAATGTTCTCCTTTTTTTCTCCATGTGTCTCAACCTGTCTTGGTTTCTTTGTTATTTAATATCAACTTATGTGGGTAAATGTGGACCTTCACTGGTACCAAAGGAAATCCTGCCCCCTCCTAACTCATGCTTATCCCCTCACCTTAGGATGAGGCAGGCTACACTGAGTGGGCAGGATTGGGGGAAGGGGAAGGGTGAGACCTTAGGCAGCTAACAACCTCCCCTAGGGAGGAAGTAATAGGAGGCAGACAGCAGGATCACCCACAGGCAGAGGCTCCAAGGTTCTGGCTCATTCCCCATTGTCCTATAGGACTTCCTTTTCAAAACACAAATTCAAAGATAAAATTATTAAGTACTTGAAGATTGCAACTGCAGAGCCTTGGGCCTTAGTGCCGGAGGCAGAGGGAGGTCCTTCTGAGTAGGCACTGTGGGATTCCATTAGTCCAAGGCTCACAGAGCTGTCCCTGTCCCCATGCCGCCTTAAATTCTGATATATTCTCCTAACCTGAAAATCACATTGCCATAAACCAGTGTAATGTGTTGTTAATGGGTCAGTCGTCAAAACCGTATCTGGAACTCTTTACAAATAGAGATTTCTGGGTCACAGTGCAGAGATTTCTCCTGGGTTGTGCATTCATTCTTTCCTGTATTTATTCAATACCTCCTAGGTTCTAGGCTTTGTGGTAGATGTTATGAACAGGACGGAGAAGATAGCAGTCAACATCTCTGTCCTCGTGTGCCTCATTGTCCATAGGGAGAGAATAAATTTAAAGAAGTAACAAACAAAAGTCTAACTACAGATTGTAGAAAGGGGGGAGAAGGAAATGAACTAAGCAGAACCCTGTGGAAGGTTCCTGGAAGGGAGGACAGATGGTTCTCCAAGGCTGGAGTGTTCTTCATTCCAGAATATTTATTTCTAAAAACCTCCTCAGGCAATTCTGACTTTTAATCAACTTTGGGTTTAATGAAAAGTCCGATTACTGCCTATCCTCATCATGCCAGAGGCACTTGGCAAATCCGTCTTCTATATTGAAGGCAACATGAAATCACAGAATAATATTATAATAATGAATATACTTCTCCATATTATAAATTCTATATTATCTCTTGGCTGTGAATCTGCAAATCTATGAATCTTCCAAATACAATGATGCTACGTTTCGTGGGGACCCAAAAAGTACATTACCAGCCTAGGCTACATTCTGTAGCCTGTGACAGAAACATTACCCTAAAAACCACATCTCTTAATGCTCAGTCTGTAACAGACCTCAGATGTCACCACATGTTTCCAACACTTAATATTGAACAAGAAGCATCCTTGTTTCCTTCATTGAATCACTTAAATCTGTCACAATATAATTGATGGTGGCTGTGGCGAATCAGTCTTGTCGATAATAGTGATTTTTTTTTTTAATACAAAAAAGCTGTGGGGGACAGTGTAGTTTTTCAAAATGCAGAAGCAAACCTCAAATGCATGTCTCAACTGGTACCTTCTTCTGTTCCATGACTTTTTTCATGCTGGTTCTGCAACTACACTAGAACATGGGTAATCACACCCCAAAGCCTTCACTCATGAAAGTTTGAGATGACGGACTTGCCCTCCTATGGTAAGAAACTAGGATATTTCAGGATTACAACAGTGTTTCCCTTCTTCGGGATTTACCTTGTTTTTCTAGGTTGGCTAGGGAGGCACATGCAATCTCAAATCAAGTCTGTCTAACTGTATGGATTTAGAATTTGAAGGTGGTGTAACAAGTCAACTTGCAGTTCACCTTTCCTCTTAGAGTGTGGCCCTAAGTAGTTCCATTGCCAAACCTCAAGGGTTTATCTGTGCTCTCCCTGTTTGGCAGCCCTCAATGTTGATTTTTGTCTCACACTCTGAGTTTGTTAAGACCTCAGTTGTGCTTTTCAGACGTCTGTGGTCTCACTTCAGAGTTGCCTGATCTTTCTAATATTGCTGATGTGACTTAAAGGCTGGGCCCCACTCTCTGAGTTTCCTTTTTGGATGTTGGAGAGAGAGTTAGTGAAACAGAAGACGGATCTGAAGAAATAATGCAGAATGCAACTAAGAGAAAACTACTCAAAAGAAATACAAAGGTAGGTTAAGATTTCTGCAGCATAGAAGAGATGTCTCATCAGAGTTTCAGAAATAATGGGTGGTGGAAAGGCAACGTTCAAGCAGAAAGTGTGAAGAACTTCCCAAGCTAATAAAAGATGTGGATCATCAGACATCCTTGGTAGAACGCATTCTAAAAACATCAATGTCTGGATTCATTGTGTTGGAGCACCTCAGTAAAGAGACAACACTTCATGAGACCCAAAGAAAGCAAGAAGAAGTACAAAAAAACTACTGAAAAATCAAGAGATAGGACCAAAAAAAAAAAAACAAAACAAAACAAAACCATGGAATTATAGAAAGAAATTTCGAACTGGTAAGTGGTAGTATTTCCTATAAACCCATTAGCTAAAAACCATTCATGGTCAAATGGGATGAAAAGTGTAGGGTGTTTCTACACCTAAAATATCAGAACACAGAAAGGTCAAAAGTGAAAAAAAAAAAGATTTACTGACTCAATATCCACCAAAATAATCAAAGAGTAGATCGACAGGTGTTATGCCAGTCAAATAGACTTTGAAGCAAAAGTTACCAGTCCTAAAGAGGAATGCTGCAGGATGATAAAATTATAATTCATCAGATATAATCTGTACAGACTTTGTAGCCTAGCCTCGAAGTGTATAAGGTCCTAAGGGAAAAAATTCATAATAAGAATATTCTTATTATAACTTCTCTCAGTAGCTGATGAATCAAGCAGCAAATATTTTTTTATAAGTATATGAAAAATTTGGGAAATGTTATGAAGCCTGACATGAAAGATAAATAACCCTAAATGAGAGATCACATCTCAGTTTCAATCACAAGGAGCAGTTGTCAAAACACCCCACCCGAAGACAGAGTTTCATAGAACTTTTATCATCTAGACCGTTTTCCCGTAAGTTAAACATCTATAACGGAGATGTAGAAAAAATTCATACCTTTGAAAATTAATTTTAAAGAGGTTTTCTAGATAACTTATAGTTAAAGATGTATAATAGCAAATATACATCTACATTGTGAGATTTAACTGAAGCATACTTTGTAGTGAATTTATGGCTCCAAATGCTTATACTAGAAAAGAAGAAAGCTGAAAATAAATGAGCTAAGCAGCTTAGAAGTTAGAAGAACAACAAAATAAACACAAAGAAAGTAGAAGGAAGGAAACTATAAAGATAAGAGTGAAAATTAATCAAATGGAAAACAAATATACAGTAGAGAGAATCAGCTAAGGCAAAAGGTCGTTTTTGGAAAAAAAACCGAATAGACATTTTCAGGCTCCAAGAAAAGATGAAACAGTACAAATAAACACCATTAGAAATGAAAAAGAGGACAACTATAGATACTAAGACTAAACAGATAAAATTATGAAATAATCCTTTCCAAAACATGCAAAAACTTAGCTCAAGAAGTTAGAAAAATAACGGCTTAGCTACTGATTCAAGAAGAAATAAAATGCACTTGTCCGTTCAATAAATTTATTTGAGGTTGGAAATGTACTCACCAAAAAACCAATTCCAGGTTGTTTTAAAACTAATTGAATTCAAAGAGTTAAGAAATAGGATTTTATTTTTACCCCAATGTTTCTGGAGAATCAAAAAGAGGAACACTCATTCCCCAGATGTCTTTTTTTTTAAAATGAAACTAGTATAAACTTGTTACTTAAATTAGATAAGGAAAATATTGGAAGTGAAAATTATAGGCTAATCTTACTTATGATCATAGATGTAAAACACTAAATGAAATACTATCGAACTAAATTAAAAAAAATCAGATCAAGTTGAAACGGGCTTGTTGCAGGAATAAAAGGATTATTGGACATTAAACATCTCTTAGTTTAATTCCTCATGTTAAGAGATGAAAGGAGAACCACCTTCTCACAAGGTGTACGAGTGTTAAAATATTAAACACTTCTTGACAACGACATAAAAAACTTCTGAATACACTGGTAATGATAAAGTCCTAGTTTGAGTTCCCTTAGCAGTGGACACAAAGGGAGAGGTTCCGGTGAAGTGTATTTGTGAGATGATTCCAGAAACATGGATGAACCCCACAAACAGATTGAGCAAAACAAGCATCAATCTATCATCTATCTATCTATCTATCTATCTATCTATCTATCTATCTATTTATCTGTCATCTATCTATCATCAGTATATCTCCGTATATCTATCTATCTATCTATCTATCTATCTATCTATCTATCTATCTATATTTAATCTATCCACTACCTACCTACCTACTTATCTATCCATTTGTTTTGTATGTATGTATGTATATGTAGCCATTCATACCAAGTTTACAACTTGGCAAAACAACATCATGCATTGCTTTGGGATATCTGTATATAGTGACAGTATAAAGCAAAGTAAGGGGATGATGCACATGAAATTCAGTGTAGTATTTGGCTCTAATGTGAAGTGCATAGGAGATGCTCTTGAGGAAGAGTAAATAAAGGTCTGAACTGTATCAGTGAAGTTTACTTTCTTAAGCCGGAGAGTTGTATAAAACATGTTCATATTATTCTTTATGCTTTCCTAAAAAAATGCCTTAAAAAGAAAACAGAGAAGAAAAATACACTAAAGATACATGCCAATGTCAAGAAAATAGGGAACAAGGCTATCAATAATCAATAGAGTATTATAACAAAAAGATTACTAAGAGAGGCAAAGCCTTGGCAGGAGTGGTGTGTGTGTGTGTGTGTGTGTGTGTGTGTGTGTGTGTGTTTATGTAGAGCATTTGCTATTATATACAGAACAAAAATAAATATACACCTATTTATACAGGCAAAATAAACATGAAAATATGAGAATTTATAAATATAATATGCCAATACATTTGAAAAATTGTAGAAACATGAAATATTGGAATTGACACTTGAAAAATTTTTTAAAACTGCAGTACATTAATAACCATTAGAAAAAGCAAAGTAGTAGAAATATATCCTACACATCCTCAGTTATAAGCCCTAGGCCCCCAAAACTCTCCAGGTGAGACTTATTAAACTGTTCTAGAAAACAGAGCACTTGTTCCAGAAAAACAAAAAAGTAACTGGCTTTTGAAATGAGGTTAGCATAAGCTGACATCAAAACTGGATGAGCAAGATAGTAGAGAAGGTAAATTATGAGTCTGTAAACTTATGAATATAGATAGAAAGCAGCTGGTTAAAATATTAGGTAACCAAATCCACACAAGTTTTAAAAATAATACCTATGGGTCACCTAAGTAGCTCGGTTGGTTAAGCTTCTGACAATTTCAGCTCAGGTCAAGATCTTGTGGTTCGTGAGATTGAGCCCCATGTCAGGCTCTGTGCTGACGTCACTGAGCCTGCTTGGGATTCTCTTTCTCCCTGCCTTTCTCTCTCTCAAAATAAATAAAAAAAACATTTAATCATCATCATCATCATCATCAAATGGGGGTTGTCATTGGAATGTGAGAAGAATTTGATATCGGCAAATCTATAATTTGCTCATCAATCATTTGATTACATCAAAATTAAATATTGTTTTATTCCAAAAGATACTAGTCACAGTGGGAGAAGATATCTGTGGTGCATACAGTAGACAAAAGGTTATGAACCATATTATTATAAAAACTCTAAGGAAAAAAAGCATCGAAAAAGAAAAATGGTGAATAGCATGTATGTACAGATCACAGAAAAGCATTTGTGAGTCGCTAACGGATTCAAGAATTCAACCTCACTTGTAGTCATGGAAGCAATGATCTACTATTTCCCAGTTATCACGTTGGCAAGAACTTTAGAGCTCTGACAACATCACGGGTGGGTGAAGATAAAGAGAAAACAGCACCGTCACATACAGCGGTGGTCGTTTACAATTATGGAGCCGCTTTGGGGAGCAACTTAGTAATTCATGATGCAATTGAAGACTGTTCATACCATATGACCCAGCTATTTTTCTCATCGTTTTATTCATTCTAAAAACAGCTATATCTGTGCAGAGTGCAATATGCAGAAATATGTACATTGCAGATTTGGTTGCAATAGAGAAAAACTGTAAACCTCAAACTGGAATGTTGATAATTAAAATGTGTTGAATTCAGACAATTTAGTCAGCAACCAAAAATAATACCATTGCTCTATATAGATCCTCAGGATTGGAACACAAAACGTAATGCTGCACAACAAAACAATTAGTCACGTGATAGCGGGTATATGTCAGTATTATGGAATACATCACAAGTATAATATTCTAGAAGGATATACATTAAAGTCATGATGGTGGACACTTTCTGGCAGAAGAAATTGGGTTGTGGGATGGTGATTGTGGTCACAGGGTCTTTAATTTTATCTATAATTCTTCAACATTATCTCTTTGACTTTTTTTTTTTACTACCCTCCCTCCCTCTCTTCTTCCTGCCTCTATTTTTCTTCCTTTTCTCTTTCTTTTTCCCTTTTTTTCTCCTCATCCTTTTCTTTCTTTACTCCACCCTCCCTTCTCCCCTCTCTCCCTGAGTCCTTCGTTCTCTTCCTTCTTTTGTTCTGATATTGGCTTATATTACTTATATAATTTTTTAAAAGTACATATATAATATGTTTTTTGCAGTCAACATAAACAAACGTGAACACTTTTCTTTCTGGATGGTGGGTATATGGGTGTTAGTTATATTATTTCTTTGTACTTTTTAGTCTTTAAGTGTTATTTTTCAAAATAAAAACAATAAATGAAGCCTTGATTGCCCCATTGGCAGATACTTTCGGTGAACTACTTTAAATTCTAGAATTAGTCTGCATTTAGGTATCCCTGTTAATTAGGAAAGTCTTGCTGTGATTTTCTATAATTTTTCAGACATGACCTAAGAGTACTGGATTATTCAGCATGACATTCAGTTATTATTAAAGAAAAGACCAGACAGGAAAATATATAGGTTGATATGGAAAGTTTCACTCTTTCTGAATACCAGAAATTAGATCATCTTCTCGGGGATAGAAGGAATGAATATGGAATCCTTTAAAGGAGCCTTCAACTCGCCTTGAAATAAATGTGTATATGTCAGTTCTGTCATAAAAATTCATTTCAGGCAGTTTCCTATGGTCATGGATAACCTTGGTTCTATTCAATGCCTGCAAGATTTTCTTGTGGTCTATGTCAGAGTGGAAAACAATTCCACCAGGATATTGTCTTGAGTTGACAGTGGTCATTTTCTTTTGAAGAAAGGTGGCAGCTCCCACGTATAATATTGTCTATTGTTGAAAATAATATTAGTTACGTGATAGGACTTGACAAGTGACCAGTATTAAAGATGCTTTTATTTTTCCTGAACACAAAATACTCACCTGACTCCGATTTCCCAAATGGCTTGGCACTACTCGTTCCAGAATGGTTGTGTTGAAAAAAAAAAAATTCGATTTCATTTGGACAGTCGCTTGCTGGTGATACCCCCGTCACCAGAGGAAAAGTAGTGGTGAGTTTTGAACATCTTAAAGCCAGGCAAACCAGGGATGGGCGTCCAACAGGTCTGGTGATGCAGCAGCTTAAGGACAGACGTTGGGTCTGGAAGACAACCAGTGTTGAGCTCCTGGCTGTGCATTTAATCTTCTTTGAGTCTCCTTGATCTCATGTGTAGAGCATGAATAATTATAAGCTCCCTCATGGTTGTGGTTCTTGTGAAGATTAATGAAATAATGAATGTGAAGTGCTAATTCTTATTATAGGGATTACTTGTCACGATGATATTTTGTCAGTTTCTTATTTCTTATCTCTCTTCCTCTTGCAATAGTATCCGTTCTTTTTATCTGAAATGTATAGCATTTTCCGTTATATGATTTCTTACCTATTTTAGAAGCATTGGCTCTATTATTTATTTTCTCTTTCTCAAATCCTTTGGGGAATATAAAATATAAGGAAAATTGTAATTTTTATTATTTATGAATAGCCAAATCCACCTGTCTTAGATCCCTTGTGAACAAGAGTGAGTAAGGGCAAATTAAGTAATTCAACTTATCATGAATATAGGCGTTCCTTTCCCAAACAGATGTAGGGTGTTTCGGAGGAAAGAATCATATCTTTCATGTCTTACAATTTCCCACAGTGCACATATGGCTGGTTTGAGACATTACAAATTCTGACATTCAGCAAACCACAAACAAATTCTATTTAATTGCTTTAGCAATAAAATATTATGGTCTTAAATATATTGCTTGCCTATATGATACCTCATAAAAAAGAACTGTGAGATCTATTTGTAAATGTTTCTTCTGGGAATTATTTTTTTCCCTAGAGTTTAGACTTGTATTTTTATCTTTAATAAATGCTTTCATTATTCTGGACACAGGCCTTAGGACACTGTACTACAGGTAAAAAGTATAATACAAATAAATGTTATAGTAATGTTATACTCCAGTCTTGCTTTTGAGTTAGAGAAGCAGTGTTAAAAATCCAAACAATGTTTTTTATTACTCGGTTTAAGTGGCATTGTTTAAACACTTACGTGTATAAACATGTGGCTGATCTTACTGAAAACACTAGTCAGAGCTAATATAGATACTGTTTTCAGACACTCTTCACTGGGATAATGTTCTTTATCTGGCTACATTTCACTCCGTATTAATAGAAGGTGAATTATGAAGAAACTCTGGGTCAAATATACAAATCTATTTTAGTTTTTAAAAAGTGAAAATATAGGGCGCCTGGGTGGCTCAGTCGGTTAAGCGTCCGACTTCAGCCCGGGTCACGATCTCACGGTCCGTGAGTTCAAGCCCCGCGTCGGCTCTGGGCTGATGGCTCGGAGCCTGGAGCCTGCTTCCGACTCTGTGTCTCCCTCTCTCTCTGCCCCTCCCCCGTTCATGCTCTGTCTTTCTCTGTCTCAAAAATAAATAAACGTTTAAAAAAAAAATAAAATAAAAAGTGAAAATGTAACTTATATATGAACCAATGTAATAACTGAAGAAAGTAGCTTTATATTAAGTATGGGCCTAGAAATCTTCAACTGGCTTATATTTTTAAATCAAGTATAAACCATGAGGATTTTCCAAGCTTGAAAATTTAGAGCGTTGCGAGGCCCTGGACATTTGGGCATTTTTCTCGCCATATCTGAGTCATGTGCGTTCATGTGTCCAAGTTTGAAATTACTTTGAATTATGGATTTTTTCCCACTCTTTTTCAGACTTCGGTTTGGTCCAAATTGGCTTGAAATCTAACTCGGTGCAGTTGATAAATAGGCTTAAAAATAAACTCTATGGTGATAAAAAATACTTTTCACCTTCAATAATTCTTAAGGCATCTGGAATTTTAAATTTGAGGTTTTACTAGTTTTTTTTTAACTTGAATTTTGAGTTTAGACATCCAAAATTTGGCGTGAACTTCTATGTACAGTCTCCATTTTCTTTCACTGAAAGTCCATAAGGAAGGAAATAAAGAAAGAAAACTCATAATAAATGTTAAAACAGATTTTCAATAGAAGAAATTGATCTGAATTTTCCATTAAAAAATGCATCCTAAGAGTTTGAAAATGAAGAGAACATTACCCTTAAATAACAGGAAAAAAGACTCACGATAGGTGATTTTGACACATTTCAAGCGTATATGAAGAGATGTCATTTGATGAATGATATGTTTGGGGGCAAGATGTCTTATTCCAAAGTAGAGAATCAAGTTGTGGCAATGGATGTATCATTGAATACTGCCTGAATGAAGAAGGCTGTTAATACCTTATTAATATAATTTCATTGCAAACAATTTTTAAATTTTTTTTATCCAAGAGAAACCAAGGTATTGCCGTTAACCATTGGCAATATTATTCCTGCCAAGATTTTTACTTTTTAAATCATGTAATAGATTTTCTATTATATTAAAATATCAGGAGCCTCCTGTAAAAAAACCCAAACAATTCAGAATGAAATAAAGAACAAAAATTTGAACTCACTCACCTCTGTATTTTCTAGGAGAAGTTTTATTAACTTATTGGTGTGTGCTCTTATGATTGGTGAATGTAGTTAACAGATAATATAAAAGTATGTGAAACTATAATTTCTCTCTCATGAGTGAGGTAAGGACAAAACAGTCAGAATAACTACTCCTCTGTCTCAGCTACTTGTGTCTGAAAGAAATTCGCTGAAATTGCTTGAAGACTGTTCCCCTGAACAGTTTTGAATGTCACTTTATTCCACAAAGTTTTACTGTTTTCTCCAGCATAGAGAGGCAATTCTGAAATAATTTTTGCATGATGCACATCTTAGACACATTTGAGAAGAGAAGATTTTGTTTGGTGCAAATTTTACTATACTTACAATTTGCACCTGAAGGATTTAGTACATTCACATATGGTCCAACAACTTCTTCTTTTTTTTTTTTTTTTTTCAACGTTTATTTATTTTTGGGACAGAGAGAGACAGAGCATGAACGGGGGAGGGGCAGAGAGAGAGGGAGACACAGAATCGGAAACAGGCTCCAGGCTCTGAGCCATCAGCCCAGAGCCTGACGCGGGGGCTCGAACTCCCGGACCGCGAGATCGTGACCTGGCTGAAGTCGGACGCCCAGCCGACTGCGCCACCCAGGCGCCCCAAGGTCCAACAACTTCTTATTGGGATATTTATGATTCTAAAATGAATTAAATAATATGTATAAACAAATACAGTGGTATTTGTCTGTAGGGAAGAAAACTCAAGCTGCCTAACAAGTAAGTGAAAGTAGTTTAACCAAATTAGTTGTGGGACTTTTCCTTTTCCAGGGAAAAGTTGTGATGAAGTATCTCAATGTCAAATTTGTGAGCAGATACAGCCTGGCATTTGCTTCTGGAAAACACATTCAAGGCTCTTTGGAAGGGCTTCTACATCTCAGAAAATGCTGTCCTTAACCATGGTAAGTCACTTCACTCTTAGAATCTTTGAGTTTCTAGTTCCTAAGCTAGTTAGAATCTTTGAGTTTCTAGTTCCTAAGCTAGCCACTCATTAGTCAGAACTGTATCACATAATCCTGCCAGCCCTAAGTAATACGCAAATACATGTGGAAGCTCCTTGGCCAAGATAAGACTTGGTCTCAGATACCAAGTTCTTGCAGCTGGAAATGCAGGAAGACTATGGCATTTCTGTCTCAGATTTCTTGCTTGCCCTGTGGATCTTGTTCCTGTTCTAGTACCTCACCCTATCTTTTCTACTATTTTGAGTGATCTTATTCCTTACTCTCTGCCTTGCTTTTACCCAAGATTCCTATTGTTGTTCAGTATCTGTAGTCTTCTGATTCCCATTGCTTTTCTTTCTTCACCTTGACCTACTGGGGCTATGCATTCCTCCATTAGCCACCATTCCATTAGGGTTTGCCACCTGGACTGTGGTTTCTCCTGGGCTTAGCCAGTTTCACACCTTTGCTGCTGTGCCTTCTTTGTTTTGCCATGGCTATCCTTGTCCTGTATTTGTTTCCTTTTGTTAATCCTGCTGACAGGATAATTGATAATACTGTCGTCCATAGTCTATGGTTCTTGTGTTCTAATATAAAAAAATCTGTGTACAAATACATCACATCTATGAATACTTTAAATTATGTAAGCATATGTGAAAATATTTAACTTAAGTTCATAAATGTTTGAGCATATATTCCTAATGCATTCTTTGCTTTTCTCTTTTTGTTTGGCTCCTTTTCTTCCTCTCTTCCCTCTTCCTTTACATTATTATCCTTACCTACTAAATCCCTGCTTCCTCGTGAAGGGTATCATTATTAACAAGTTAGTTTGCATCCTTCCATGTTTGTATCTGGGCTTAAAAATTGCACGTACACATACATATAAAATACACGTAAGTACAGAACACATATGCTGAACATAATCTCTTTCTCCAAACACACTCACAGACACACACACACAAATACATACTCGAATGTATGTATACACACATATGTGAGAAGAGATATTTAACATGTCCGTCTTCAAGTTGCTTTTTTTTTTAATTTTCCACATTACTTTGTGGAAATCCCTCTAAGTCGAATAAAATAGCCCTAAATTTTCAACTTAATGGCTTTAAAATATGCTCTATGGTTAGTATACCATTTTTAATGTATTCTCCTGTAAATAGATATTCATCCTTTGTCCAGCTTTTATCTCTGGATTCCATGTGGTTTATGCCAAATATTTGATCCTCCTCCCTCTGACTTAACCCACAAGGAGATACTTTTATCCTGAAAAAAATATTTATCATTGAAAAATATTTCCAAGTGTTTCATTAAGTAGTGCTACATGAAACGACCATTTTATTTTGCTCAATATTTTGAGGAAGAGGTTTGAGAAGAGGTTGGCTGGGCAGTTCTCATTTGGAGTTATGCATAAAGTTGTGGTTAGATATTGGCTGGATGTCCGAAACAGTTGACTTGCCCGGCTGGTATCTGGTATTAGTGATGTTGACTGGAGTGCCTATTGATGAGCCTTCCAACATGGCGGTCACAGGGTAATTGGATATCTTTCATGGTGACAAACTTTTCATTGGGTGAGAATTTCAAAAATACCAGGCAGAAGTTGCATATGAGTTTTCTGATCTACACTTAGAAATCACATAGTATCACTCTCTTGATTGAAACAGTCATAAGTCTGTCTGCCTAGATCCCACCTCTTAATGGGAGGGGTGTTGAAAATCTTTGGAGTCATGTTTTAAACAATCACAGTTTGTGCTCCAATCACAAATTATTTTCATTTCTTCCACACACAAAATACACTGATCCTTTTTCAGGACTCTCCTACCGCCATCCCCCAGCTCATAGTTCATCCCATCACAGTATCACACTCAGACCTGGTAAGATTCAGAATCTCATTGTCTAAAGCAACTCTAGAGAGAAGAGTTTCTTCAGATCTAGTTTCTTAGGTTCAGCTTCTCAATCGGAAGATATGTAACCTAAAGAAATAAGTCATCTGCTCCCACACACTCAATATAAAATGGTGGAATAGACATTGGGTAAGTGGTAGACATTCCACCCAAAAAGGGGGAAACAGAGGTATAACAGTCCCACTGATCTGTAGTATATTGAAATATGGTTGGGCATATAGTGCCAGTTGTTAATTTAGGAATCAGTATTTTTCCCTAATTCTCTGTGGATTTTGGTTTGCCCTCAGAATCTTGGCTCTGTCCTGTGATGAATCTTTCCTTTCCCTAAGAAATGGCCCATGGTGCAACTGAATAATTTCTCGGTCTGCTTCCTGCTCAAAGACTTCTCCTCAGTTTGTACTATGTCCATTTCAGCCCATGCCGATGCAATTCCTTTAAAAACTGTATGAGCTTTCTGTGTACCACTTTAAAAAAACCCGGCTCTATTAGATAATGGAAACAATCATGAATTTCTTCCAGGCAAGCCCTTCTCTACTTTGGGCCCCCTATGAGGCTGTGTGAGACAACACTCTTAACATTCTTAGAAGCCTTATTATTTAATAGAGGGGATCACAAAGCATACCTTGGAGGGCCCTTTGTTGTTGGAAAGTGTCTCTGTGACACCATCTGAAATAATTCTAAAGGTTTAGAAGTTTCAGTCACAACCACATTTTTCCAGATTTGACATGTATCCTAAGACCTTTTTACCTTGAGAGTATTCTGCTGGAAGACACTTGAAATCGTTTTATTTTTGAGGCCATCAAGCCTTGGCTCCTTTATAATTTCTCTACATAATCTTGAAAACAGAAAAATTTCTTCTTTGGCTTTTCTAGCTCTATCCATACCTCGTAATATAGTGCTAAAAGAAACCATTTGGTATTTTTCTTTTAACACTCTGCCTGGAGATGTCGTTGGCCAGATTCATCAGTTTATGAGGCACATTTTCTATTTTTCGTGTGACTCCGGGCCATAGTTGGTGAAACTTTACCAATGCAGAACAACGATCTCCTTTTCTCCAGTTACCAGGAGTCTTCTCAATCACCTTCAAGCTCTCATGGGCAATTTCTTCCAGACGCTTGAGGCTCTGATAGCAGATTCTTCAAGGTCCTTCTAGCTTTTGCTCACCATCCGGTCCCCAGTCCCAGAGTCAATTCATATGTTTCGGGGTGTCGTTACAGTTTTCAGCAGTCTCCACTTTCAGCTAACAAATTCTCTTTTAGTTACTATTGACCGGCAACGAATTACCCCCCAAATATGGCACCTTAAAATACGCACGTATTTTGTTGTTCATGGTTTTATGGAGTAATAATTCAGCAAAGCCTTAGAAGAGCAATGCTTGCTTGGGGTCTCTCCTGCAGTTGAGACACAGCTTGTCTGAAAGCTCAGTTGGGCTGGAGGTCTAAGATGACTCACTCACATGGGCGGCAATCAATGTCACTGTTCACTGGGAGCTCTCAGCTGGGTCTTTTTACTGAGTGCCAGAGTGGGGCCTTTATAGCACAGCAGTTTCAGCATAGTCAGACTTCTTTCATGGCATCTGGCTTCTTCCGGAGAGTGCTTCAAGAGGACCAGATAGAACGTACGTGGCCTTTCTAACTTACTCTTGGAGTCACGTCATTTGTGCCTTACTCTGTTGGTGGAAGCACTCAGAAATCTCTCTGGTTTCAAGGGGATGGGACACGGACTCCCACCTTTTGACAAGAGGAGTGTCAAGGCACTTGAGACCATGTGCTAAAGCTACCATACGAGGGTAAAGATATCGACAAATTCCTTCGACAGTCGGTTTATTTGCTCATCTGACGGCAGAGGAAACTGCTCACTTCGACGGTGTCCTTCCTGCCAGGTTGATGCAGTTATTTCTGCAGCTGGTCCAAACGCGGTGAGTATAGCAGCCCGTCTTTTCTTCTAACTACAGGACTGCTGAAAAAGCTGGCCGCAACATGTTAGACTTCAGCATCTTGGCAAAAGAAAACAGGGCTCTCAACAAGGCGTATCTGGCGACAAAAACGATTTTCAGAACTTTATCTTGTGATTCAGACATGCGGTTGACCCAAATGTTTTTTTTCTCAGTTTCTTGAATAACTGCCAGGGGCACTCCTAGACTCTGCTACCTTTCCTTAGGTAGTGGCGATGGGGTCCCAGGTGGCTCTGGCAGGGTATCTTGGCTTGGCTGGTAAAAGCTCTCTGTGTGTTTTACAAGGGTAAGCAGAGAAATTAGAAGAATGCCGATTTGGGTTTTTCTTGCTGGAAAAATGACTGGGGTTCACCAGAAAAAAGCTCTCTGTGCAGCGTATCAAGATTGTCTTGAAGTCCAGAGGTGACATGTGAGAAGCTTACAGGGGAACCGTAACCTGAATGTGGAAGATCTTGCAATTTTGCAACAACTTTCCTGGGCTTTCTCATTATAGTCGTTGGCACCACGGCTGCTTAGATTGGCCCGGCATCTTCCCAACAGGGTAGACCAGCAGAACATCCAGAGTATTACCAGAAAGGGATTTGAAGTGCTGAAAATTATTTCACTTAAGATAAAGATAAAAAGAAATCAGAGTCCTCTCATCATTAATCCTTTCATACTCTTATCTCTATCCAGGTCAGTCTTGTCCTTTCCTGGTGGTCTGGTGTCTTCCCCCTCCTCTGCCTGCTGGCTCTCCTCCCAATCATCTTCACTGGAATACTGGGTCTTTTAGTCCTTTCCCACGTTGCTAAGCTTTCCATAGGGTGCTCCCGTCACCTCAACTTAACTGAAACATTAATTTGCTCTGATGGCGCTCCCTTCCTCAAACCCATCAGGAGGGGGAGACTCTATGTTCCCTCCTCCTCTATTTGTGGAGTTAGAAGACTGAGCCAGATTTCTCCTAGCTCTCTATGATATCAGCATGAATATTTAATTCCTCCTTCTTGAAACTCTGGTGTCTTGGCCCCTGACACCTTATTCTCTCTCATAATACCTTTTATTTACAGACTTTGTACATTGGTTCCTCCCCTTTGCCTTGCCTTCTTGGGGATTGGTATTCCTCTGGATTTTTCCTCGTCTAAAACTATGTTCCTCATCTCCAGCTTTCTCCATCTGCCCCCACTCCCCTTCATCAATGCACTTATTCTTTTTCTGTGTTCTTTATTTATTTTTATTTTATTTTGTTTCTTAAATCGTAAATAGTATATCCAGCCACTTGGTCACCAACCTGTAAACCTCAGGGTCAGCTCTTACCCCCAATTAGTGACCACATACAGTAGATGCTACTTCTAAAATATTTCTTCGTTCAACTTTCCTCTGTCATATAACTGCCATTGTTTTAGTTCAGACATCATCTTCTCTAATCTGGTCTTTGAATTCTCTTACTTGATTTCACTTTCTTCAGGTTCTTGCACCACCAACCCATTCTCCATGTTCAAGTCATCATGATTTTTCTACTAGATCAGGTTCTTTTCTTTTTTTTTTTTTCAAAGCCCTTGTCAGTTCTCTGATTTCTACAGGACTAAATCCATTAAACCAGCCTAGCTTTCCAGTTTCCTATCCTGCTTTCTCTTCCTAGTTTAAGGGGATAACTTCCATTTCTTCAAAATAGAACATGACATGCTCTTTCACACTGCCTGTGTGGACTGTAGATTCCCAATACCTGGAGTATTTTCCATCTTCCTTCCTCTGAGGAACAATCCTTTCTGAGACATGGTTCAAACATTATCTCTGGTATTGAGGGTTTTTTTTATTATTTTTTTTTAACTATAGTACCTAGGGAATAGAATGGAGTAAATAATATTTATTGAATGTTAGGTATTGACCAAAGTATTTTTCCAAGTCTTTAAAAATTATTTCATTTAATCCTCATACTAGTTCATGTAGTAACTACTATTACTCCTTTATAGATGAAATAAGCAACCCTTACAGGGGATGGCTTTCTTAAGTTTAGTGAGGCAGGGATTGTGTCCTCCTAGTTCTGTGGCTTTCACACCTAAGTCACTGGCCAGCAACAGTAAGCACTTAGTAAATGTTTATTGAAGAAAGAAGAATGGAAAGTTATTCATTGGGCATGAGCTACAAAGAGGCAAAAAATCTGAAGCCGAAGTTCTCAGAATGATGGGAGTTATTGTAACATGAGATATGGAATTGGAAGAGAGGCAGAGGAGAGAATAGGTTGTTGTCGTTTTTCCAAAAAAAAAAAAAAAAAACCCACAATGCTTTGTGCTCAAGGTAGTAAAGCTTTACGGTTGCTATCCATGGGGATATATAGACATCAGGATTGGGAAAGGATTGTTCTTTGCACATAATAATTTGTGGGATGTGCCACCTGCTAATGTACTACCCGAGAACTAGATAAAAATAATATAATAAGGTGCTCAATGATTTATATTTTTCCAAGCTGACATTATTTCTCAGAATGTTTATTTTTTAATTTTTTTTTAAATTTTTTTTTAATGTTTATTTATTTTTGAGACAGAGAGAGACAGAGCATGAATGGGGAGGGTCAGAGAGAGAGGGAGACACAGAATCTGAAACAGGCTCCAGGCTCTGAGCGGTCAGCACAGAGCCCGACGCGGGGCTCGAACTCACAGACCGTGAGATCATGATCTGAGCTGAAGTCGGACGCTTAACCGATTGAGCCACCCAGGCGCCCCTCTCAGAATGTTTAAAAACAAGATCTTATAATTTTGGCTTTTGTCTCTTTAGTTTGTTTTACCACATTCACAACCCAGCCAAACCGTTCAAAGCCTTATGTGTAGGAATATTTATCCTGACACATTTTGGGAAATTAAAAACTTAAAAGAAGTTTCAGAGCCCTTTAAAGCTTTAAAGTGTTTTTTTTTTTTTTTTTTTTTTTGGTGGGGGGATAGGTATGGATTAATGTTTACTTAACTAATATGTGAGATTCATGTAATTCTGCCTTGTATTAAATTGTAACATTTATGAAGTTCCCAGTAGATCAGCATTTTAAATTTATTAGACTACGAAAGTATTAAAACATAGGTGAATATTTTTTTTAATTTTTTTTGAACGTTTATTTATTTTTGAGACAGAGAGAGACAGAGCATGAACAGGGGAGGGTCAGAGAGAGAGGGAGACACAGAATCTGAAACAGGCTCCAGGCTCTGAGCGGTCAGCACAGAGCCCGACGCGGGGCTCGAACTCACAGACCGTGAGATCATGATCTGAGCTGAAGTCGGACGCTTAACCGATTGAGCCACCCAGGCGCCCCTCTCAGAATGTTTAAAAACAAGATCTTATAATTTTGGCTTTTGTCTCTTTAGTTTGTTTTACCACATTCACAACCCAGCCAAACCGTTCAAAGCCTTATGTGTAGGAATATTTATCCTGACACATTTTGGGAAATTAAAAACTTAAAAGAAGTTTCAGAGCCCTTTAAAGCTTTAAAGTGTTTTTTTTTTTTTTTTTTTTTTTGGTGGGGGGATAGGTATGGATTAATGTTTACTTAACTAATATGTGAGATTCATGTAATTCTGCCTTGTATTAAATTGTAACATTTATGAAGTTCCCAGTAGATCAGCATTTTAAATTTATTAGACTACGAAAGTATTAAAACATAGGTGAATATTTTTTTTAATTTTTTTTGAACGTTTATTTATTTTTGAGACAGAGAGAGACAGAGCATGAACAGGGGAGGGTCAGAGAGAGAGGGAGACACAGAATCCGAGGCAGGCTCCAGGCTCTGAGCTGTCAGCACAGAGCCCAATGTGGGGCTCGAACTCACGGGCCATGAGATCATGACCTGAGCCGAAGTTGGACGCTTAACCGACTGAGCCACCCAGGCGCCCCCATAGGTGAATATTTTTAAAAAGGAAGAAATGTGAAGTGAACGTGAAACTTGAAGACGAAACAGTGTTATTTGCCATGGAGGACAAAATCTATATCTATGTTTTAGAGTATGCTTTTTAAATAGGTCAAGAACTCCTGGAATTTTAGAATGAGTTTGGAGAACATTTTAGTACCAACCCCTAGTTGTAAAGCAAGCAAGTGGAGCACAGAAGGGCGGTTGATTAACTGCAGTCAAAAAGAAATCAGAATCAGCACCAATGACTTTCATCTAACACGTTTCCAAGTCCCTGATTTCTCTTTCTTTTCACTATTACCCATAAAATAAAGTGAAGGCTTCATTATCAGTGGAGAGCAAACTATCGAGCTGATGACATTGGAGCGTTGGCAATTAGCGGTGTTTGGTATGAAAGGAGGGACTCACTTAAATTATCTATCTCTCTATCACTTTCCCTGGCATAGGCTCCCTAAGGCACAACACCAGAGTTAGAGGCATAAAATGTGATAAACACCCTGAAAATATAGTTTGGGCCTCTAACATGAGGAGTCACAAGAAACATAACTTACAGCAATTAGGAAGGATGTGCTTATCTTAGGTTTTCCCAGATTATATATAACCTTGCATTTTAGTATAAAACTGCCAACGTTAGTAATAGTTTGGTTTATTGGGGGCGGGGGTGGGGGGGTGGGAGGAAAGACACCCAAACAAGTCAATTATCAGACAAGTCAATTAAGGAAGAAATTCTTGCTTAAGAATGATCTTTACTGCTCATGAGTGTAAACTGTTTCATATTCCCTTATGTATTAAATAAAAATTATTATTCATTCACTATTCACTCCTTTTCATGCTCCAATCTTGAGTTTTACTCCACAGGGTGGAAGGGTCTGCTTTAACTCAGAGAGTTTTTGAAGATTTCCAGAACCAGGGGCCTCGCATTTCTCCCGCTAGTACTTATCCGAAGCCGAGGTATCCGGCTCAGGGCTTTTTGAGAGAAAGCCCTTTGATTGTCCTGCATTTGGCCAGCTTCCAGCTTTGCAGCATGATGATGAAGAGTGCTTTTACCCAAAAAAGTTCAGAAAAGCTTAAATTATTCTTGAAAAACCAAAAGTGTTATCAGACTTTTTACACAATGTAAAACCCGGATCATGTCCAGCTCTCCCTACCTCTAGACAGATGCTGCAGCGGAGACCCATCACCGCCTGCACGGAAGGATCCAGACCCAAGATACAGACGTGCGGGGTGCATTCCTGCTGCCTCCGTCAGGTCCCGCCGCACTCCTTTATCTAGTGTCATTTCCTGCCCGCTCCTCTGACCTTTCCAAATATCCACATATTTATTTGAATTTTCATGAAGCCAAAGCTGGGGCCTTCTACTTTCCTTGTTGAGGGAAAGGAGCTTGGTGCGTTTGCTTTTGCTCTTCATTTTATTCAATCCAGTACAGAGACCCTGATAAGCACCAGGAAAGATTGTTTCTGTGCAAGAATGAAACGAAGTTCAGGTGCAAATTGGAGGGTAGGGAAAGAGAGACTGTTTCAAATTGGGAGATGGTACCACTAGGTTCTTGCGTCTCTTTGAAGGGAGTAAATTATAACTGCTATCTATTGAGTTGCTTATCATAGGATGTCCCACATTTTAGGTATTTTCTTATGGCCAAAAAACCAAACACCAATTTCCGATCTTCCTTCTATCTGCCAAATCCGATCATTTTCCGGTAGTTTTCTGGACTCCCTCTCCCTCTCCCTTCCCATTCAAACTTTTTTTCTATATGGGACATTCTGGACTCCAGCTGTAAAGAGACCCTTTCTCAATTCTGAAGGGACACTCGGTGTCTTGGCTTCCACTAAATGACACGGTCAGATGCAGGTAGAAAAACACCTTGGCTACCCAAGCCTCATTTTGTTTGGTGCCTGCTTGACCACCACTGACTAAAACTGAGCTGCCCCCCTGGTTTACTCTTGGAGTTGGTAGCTGAACCCCATTTGACTCACCCAATGTTCTGTACCAATCTTTCATTCCCCTTCAGTAATGAAGTCAGTACGATTCATGCAGTCATTCATTTACTGGTCTAACACACGCCCCCTACGAAGGTACGTCGAATGAATGAGATAGATGTGGTCCTGCTCTTTGGAACTTAGTCTATTCGAGAATACAGATAAATAAACAGGCAATTATGCATCTCTAAATGCTGGGAAAGAGGAAGAACGACGTACGAGGTAGTCACTGAGGAAGGATGCCTAATCCAGCGGCAACGATCAGGGAAGCCTTCCCAGAAACAGTGGTGGGTAAGTCAAGACCCAGAAGGCGCATTGGAGTCAGCCAAGTGAGACCTGGGGAAAGTGCTTCAGCAGAGAAAATGGCACGAGAAAAAGTCTCGAGGAGACAGTGCATGACGTACCTCAGGAAAGGGAAGTGATTCAGCAGGGGTGGTTGGCAGGGTGTGCGAGTTTGGTAGCGGTGGTGGAGTGGAGACATGGGAGTTGGGACCTGGGATGGGGAACAGTAAGCCGAGGTGGGAAAGGGCTTTCTGAAGACAAGAACCAGTCAGCACTGGAAAGCCCCTGGAGAGGGAGGGACATGATTGGATTTGTGTTTTCCCAAAGGTTGTGCTGGCCACAGAGGGTGAGTGGGCTAGAGGGACACAGTTAGGAGGCTGTGCAATAACAGCCCAGGAAAGAGGACACAGAGACCTGTCCTAGCTCAGTAGCTCTGAGGGGGAAGAGAAGTGAGCAGACAGGAGAGAGCTTCAGAAAGCAGAACCAAAGGACTTGGCTGACTGATGAGGTGTAGAGAATGAAAGGATGGGAGGAGGCACCCATGACACCTCGGTTTTTGGGTTGAACCACTGGATGGATTATGAGGCCTTTTTCTGAGCTAGAAAAGGAGAAGTTCTTGGTTCCCCTGATTCTTGATAATCCACCATAATTTCTTAACCATTCTTTCTTTGTCTCCCTTTCTTGCCCTTACTGGTCTTGCCTTTCCCCCCCCTATTCCCTGTTTTCCTGCAGGCAGTGGCCAAGCTTACCTCAAGTACTTCCTGGCTTTGTTCCATTTTAGAGGTGCTTAATTTTTCTCACGTGGAAAACCTGGCCTCATGATGTTCATGCATTTGTACCTACTTCTCTGTAAGACATGTTCCCCACCCTTTATTTTTCAGGAGAAATCTTCCAGTCTGTTAGGCCCAGGTCAGCTACGACCACCTCAGTGAATCCATTCCCAGCTTTAATGAGTGGACTCCATGGTTCCACCGCCATTATTCTACCGCCATTATTCTGCATTTGCTCACATCTCCACATAGGACTTCCTACCTATTGTCTTGTCTGTATCCTTTCTTTACACCTTCCCAGCACCCCATCACCTCACACAGGTTTATCATTAGCTCCCTGTACCTTTTTCATATCTCTATTCTCATCATCAAAGGGAAGGACTTGCAAATTTTAGGAGTTCGGTAAGAGTTTAATGATGAACTATGAACGAACTGTCCGTATGCTTTTCTTTACGGAATGCTTCCAAGGTCCATTTTCTTCAAAGGTGGGTTTTTTTTTGTTTTTTGTTTTTTTCCTCAACTAATCCTATTCATTAGCCAGTTTGCAAATTCATTCTTGAATCTTTCTTGTAATACTTGTCTTATGAGAATAATGAAGCTGACTGCATGGCACTCTGAGTTTGTTTGAGACACTGAGCTTCCTAAGAACAGACTTGTGTTGTATATGTATGACATTGACCACAATTCTCTAATACATCACCAAATGCTTCAGAAACATGGGGTTAGTTGTGACATCTTAGAAAAATTATCTTTTCTAAGTCTTGGCTTCCTCAGATATGAAATGGTAACAATCTCTATCCCATTAGTTTGTTGCAAGAATTAATTGAGCAAAAGCATTTAAGGGCACTTAACACAGTACCTGGAGTGGTGAAAATGCTCAATAAATGTCAGCTATTCTTAATCTCTGCTCTCCCTATAATTGTTTAAGCTTTGTATATTTTTATAACTTCTGATTATTTTAAAGAATTTTATTCTAACAGACTGATGATTGTGTGTGTGTATCTATGTGCATTTAACAGCTGCTGATGCATCCATTTTAAAGAAAACAGTGCAGGGGCGCCTGGGTGGCTCGGTCGGTTAAGCGTCCGACTTCGGCTCAGGTCATGATCTCACGGTCCGTGAGTTCGAGCCCCGCATCGGGCTCTGTGCTGACAGCTCGGAGCCTGGAGCCTGTTTAGGATTCTGTGTCTCCCTCTCTCTCTCCCCCTCCCCTGTTCATGCTCTGTCTCTCTCTGTCTCAAAAATAAACGTTAAAAAAAATAAAATAAAGAAAACAGTGCATATTAAATGCACTACATTGGTCAAGAAAGCTCTCGTGGTCTGTACCTTTGCCTTTAGCAAAAACCTTGTGAAATCTTTTGTTCTGCAGCTAATATATTTTTCTGGCTCCAGTGAGAACCCTATCTTTTATTTCTTTGGGTTGTACAGTGACAAGTAGTATGTATTTGTGCTTATTAGGGATTCACTAAATATCTGAACAACCCTGGCCTTGCCCCCTTTGACCTGGAAATATGGGAGAAAACTGTTCAATCTCTCTCTTTGCGTCTACAGAGTCAGGAGCCTCCGGAGGGAGACAGAAAGAGGTCATGAAGGATTATTTCTCATCAGTGAAGAAAATGTTGTGTGAGACTCCTCTTGGCTGTTTCTCTCAAGCTGGCCGGCGGGGGGGGGGGGGGGGGGGGGTCTTTCTCCTCTTCAGTGCTCTGTATTGCGGTACTCAAAGTGGATTCTTGAGAAACGAAGGGAAAACAAAAGCTGACCCAAGGTTCCTACACTAACCTCTACGGCTGCAGGATTGAGAATCTGGGTTCAGAAATCACGAAGTGCTTTAGAGAGTCATATGGTTGTGTGCCCTAGGCTTGCAATCTGCTTCCCTTCCTTTCTCCCTTCCTTCCCTCCTTTTTAGGAATGTGTCCACTGTTTTTGTAGAAATGATTCGTGCCGACTACAAAAATTCAAGCAATGTAGGAAAAGGACGCTTGATCTCTTTCAGATTGCTTTCCTAATTTTCATTAGGATCACCTTTTCGGGACTAGGATGTGAGGTCTTATTTTTGTGGTTCCGGCATGCAATATGAGTGAGAGCACTTCTAACAAACAGGGTGGTTCTGATTGGTCTCAGAGGCTTCTCCGTGCACAGGGTTACCCGTGCTGAGTGTTCAAGGTGCCTTGCTGAAATCTTCATGGTAAGCTTTTGTTGTTTCAAGATCTTTCCTTCCCTTAAGTGGAATCAATTTACTTAGCCGTGACGTGAAAAAGCTATGACGTTGATCGATCCCCTGGATTGACTCCACAGGTCTCACTCTTTCTCCCTCTCTGCTCTGTGTGCGTCTTCTGTGGCCGTGTGCTGGGAACACCTTCCTGGGAAGAGGACAAACCATCAGCTGCATGGATGTGGTCCTCCAATGGAATTCTTAAGCCATCTTTAAAAAGCTACTTCTGGGAAGACACACAGACTTGTACGAACTTGCATACATTCTGTTCCTCCTTTTTCTTTTTAAAACATACACACCTACCCTAATTTAAAGAAGCAGCTCTTTCACGTTTAATAGCACAAGATATCCATGGGGCTGTTAGAACTTAGATCTCAAAGTATTGTTCATCTTTCCTTGGTATGGATTATGTCTTACTAAGTGTTATCAAATAGACATTCTGGGAAGCTTTTGAGGTTTTCATTATGTTAGGTTTATATATATGATATCCAACTGGAAGAGGGAGAGATGTATCACAGTCCTGCACATAACAAGCAAACAGTAAATATTGTTGTTGGATATTGGAGTCAGGCCAGCGCTGAGCTCTTGAGAAACCGTGTGACTTGGGGAGCCTGCTCCTTTACAGACTCCTTTAATATCAGACAATTTCAAGATCAGGCATGTCTTTGAAGTTTTTAGTAATCCGGTCATCATTTACTTTGCAGAGAAGGCAATATCACTGGGCATGCGCGCTGTCGAGGGAAAGTTGAGTCTTCAGGAGAAGGCCACGCTGCTCTAATAGGGCAATGTTATCTGGGAGGCAGCGAAGTTCCATGAACGCTAATCTCAAAATTGTTAGATTTCGGAACATGACGTTATTAGCCCTTGAGTTTTACATCTCATCCGTTTTACTAGTATAGTTCCACGGTCAATAGGTTTTACTAGTATAGTTCCATTGTCATTGGGAGATTGGGAAAATTAAACCCCGAAAAAAAGTCTGGCACAGAGCTTTGCTTATAGTATATGCTCACTAAACATTTGGTGAATGAAGAAGTAAATGGTCAACGAATTGCACCACCCTATATGTATCTCTTAAGATCTCTGTCGATTTATTCTGAGGTTTCCAACATATTTTGCTCAGTTTTTTTTTTTTCAACTGGCATTTTCAACCAGAGTTTTCACTGGATTTCTCTCGTTTCTTTAGCTTCAAAAGTTAGATTAGAACACGGTACACTTCTGGGGAAAGTTGTGGCAACCATTACATTTTCTTAGTATTATTATGATGATGGTATCATTTCATAACATCTAATGGACAATGGCATTGAATCCTCTGGTACCCAACGTCGGGCAAGCATATTTTGAAAACCATTAACTATACACACTAATGTTTTTTCCAACGTTTTTTTTTTTTTTTTTTTTTTTTTGGGACAGAGCGAGACAGAGCATGAACGGGGGAGGGGCAGAGAGAGAAGGAGACACAGAATCGGAAACAGGCTCCAGGCTCCGAGCCATCAGCCCAGAGCCCGACGCGGGGCTCGAACTCACGGACCGCGAGATCATGACCTGGCTGAAGTCGGACGCTTAACCGACTGCGCCACCCAGGCACCCCCACACTAATGTTTTAACAGCTTTTTATCTGCTGCTAAGAAATTACATACGCGAATGGTGGTTTTTGAATGTTTCGCCCAATTCACACATTTTTAAAAAATGAGTTTTTGAAGTGTTCCTAGGGTTTGCACAGAAAATCAATGGTAGATGAAAGCTGGGAACTCAGGAATTTGTTCCTTCATCCTGTGCTTAACCAATTGGAGACAGGCTGTCTCCAGACTATATTTTCTTTTTAATGGCTATAAAGTGAATGAACTCAAAGAACAGTCTAGCATCCTGCTGAGATTGATATGAAAAAGGACAGGGGAAGGAAAGATTCCTCATTAATGGATTTATATTCTAGCGATAGGGCTCGGGGGTGGAAAGGTCATTTTGGAAAGTAAAGTGAAATATAGAGCATGCAGAAAAATTATCTTGTTATCTGACTTAGAGACATGAAGCCGCACGTTATCCTCTGTTCGTTTATTTTTTCTCCTAGTTTTCCTTTTATTTTTAGATAAATGTGAGTCAGACACATGAGACGAGAGTAATTTTTAGAAACTCTCTTCCTTTGCAAGCTTTTGAGAGCAGAGTTTTGCTCATGTTATATGATCTGATTGGACGTGCTATTTGATTGTAAAAGAACAACATATAAAAGCAAGGCTCTAAATCAGATTTGGGGAATGAGTTGGCAAAACAGCTAGAATGTATTATTAAAAATGGGGTATATTGGGGCGCCTGGGTGGCGCAGTCGGTTAGGCGTCCGACTTCAGCCAGGTCACGATCTCGCGGTCCGTGAGTTCGAGCCCCGCGTCGGGCTCTGGGCTGATGGCTCAGAGCCTGGAGCCTGTTTCCGATTCTGTGTCTCCCTCTCTCTCTGCCCCTCCCCCGTTCATGCTCTGTCTCTCTCTGTCCCAAAAATAAATAAACGTTGAAAAAAAAAATTTAAAAAAAAAAAAAAAAAAAAAATGGGGTATATTAGGCCATAGTTGGGCAAAATTTAAAACTGAAATTAGGGGCGCCTGGGTGGCGCAGTCGGTTAAGCGTCCGACTTCAGCCAGGTCACGATCTCGCGGTCCGTGAGTTCGAGCCCCGCGTCGGGCTCTGGGCTGATGGCTCGGAGCCTGGAGCCTGTTTCCGATTCTGTGTCTCCCTCTCTCTCTGCCCCTCCCCCGTTCATGCTCTGTCTCTCTCTGTCCCAAAAATAAAAATAAAAAACGTTGAAAAAAAAATTTAAAAAAAAATAAAACTGAAATTAAAAATGGAGATTGAAGTTCTCCCGAGATTACCAGAAAAGACAAGACAGTGTATCTCTGAAAGCACGTCTTACTTCCGCAAAGAGAGTGGGATTAGAAGGTGACTATTTTGGTGACTCTGTGCTTGATGACAGTTCCTTTATACATAAACAACTTCATTTAATTTTCAACAATTACTCGGCCAGGGATGTTTTATTTTAAAAAAAAAAAACTATGTAGATGAGAACCTTCAGACTCTGAGAGTCTGTATTGATCACAGTGTCAATTACAGAGTGGCAGTGGCCAGGATCCCCATGGTTTTGTCCATTCCAGCTCTCTGCTCTTCCCATATCTGGAAGTTCTTTTGCGGCGCCTGCTTGTTCGAGCATTGGAGATGCAAGTGAGCGAAGTGCTGTGTGTCCCAGTGACCTTGCACAACACACACACACAAATGGTAAGATGCAGCTTGTGACTCAGTTATACTCAAGTACGTACATGGCCCAGAGAGAGCACCAAGTTGTGAATGATCAGCGCTGCTGGGGTTGGGCTGGAGCCGGTCAGCCAAGATTTTATAGGAGAGGACAAAAAGCCAATTGAGCTGAGTTTTCCATGTCGACCAGGCACAACAGGTCATCTGAGATGGAGGGAAAAACCTGTAAAACGTGGCTTAAAACAATGGCAAAAAACAATACATAGAAGATGTATTTGCAGGATTGCCAGATACAATGTACGACCTTAAGATAGAATTTCAGAGAAATAACAAATTATGTGTTGGTATTAGTATATATCACACGATACTCACAAGTATTTATATTAACACATTTTTTTGTTGTTGTTTATTTGAAATTCCAATTCACTGGGCATTCTTTAGATTTGTTTGAGTAGTTTGTCCTGCTATCCGCTGGGGATCTTTGGAGTGTAGGGTGTGAAGCTGGGGGCACCAGGAGGAACATCCAGTGACTTAGCCTGAGGCTTAAAGTTCACAGATCTACTCTTTGCTCTCTGTGGAATAAACAGCATTCAAAACAGAACTCCCCTGAGGCGCCTGGGTGGCACAGTCGGTTAAGCGTCCGACTTCAGCCAGGTCACGATCTCGCGGTCCGTAAGTTCGAGCCCCGCGTCAGGCTCTGGGCTGATGGCTCAGAGCCTGGAGCCCGTTTCCGATTCTGTGTCTCCCTCTCTCTCTGCCTCTCCCCCGTTCATGCTCTGTCTCTCTTTGTCCCAAAAATAAATAAACGTTGAAAAAAAAATTCTTTAAAAAAAAAACAAAAAAACAGAACTCCCCTAACTAAAGAGTATTTGTTCATTGTATCGCTGGAGTCATTTACACCAAGCTAAGGACGACAAGCCATTGAGGAAGAATTGAATATTCTCTAGTGAAAAGGACTTTTCTGTTCAAAGTCACCCAACAAGCTTTCAAATAAATTACTCGTGTCTGATAAAGAGGAAATGCTAGGGTTAGAGAGGGGGAAATGAAATAAAATCAGCAGAATACATTTATATCAAAAATATGGTATATACGTGTTCCTTGTTTAAATTTTAAGGGAGAACAAGGGAAGATCAAATTGTATTATCCCCGTTCAAATCCTATCTAAACTAAGCCAAAATTATTCTGCTCTGTTTCAATGACACAGAATTCTTTCCAGAGTAACAGAAGAAGGAATACCCGCTGGGGACAATGCAAAGTCATCCTGTGGATGGCAGGTGGCATTTTTACACTTACTTAAATTTTTAAGGGTAATGGATTTTTTTAAAAAAGCTATTTCGTCACTGTATTTTTGCTTAATGATGTCCAGTATATTTGTGACATTGGGTGGTGGAGCCTGTCTCCTACATTGGTAGTGTCCACTGAAACGAAGCACCGAAACATTTCAATGTGACGTTCTTAAAATAAAATGGTTTGTGGAAGCAGTGACTGCATACCAATTTAGATTTTTCTCTCCCTCCTCATTAAATACGTGCCTGTGGCTTTTATTTACTTTCCTCCTTGCTCCAGAAAGGATTTAAGGCAGCTCATAAATATGTGCGAGACCTATCACTCCTACACTTGTGGCGGCTCAAGCATTCTGATGATTGTACATTTTCAAGGTAAATGCAGAGACTTCTTTCTCTGCGATCAGTGTGTGAGTGTGCTCCTGGGGAAAGTCATTTTACATTACATTTTACCAACAATATCGTTTTATTGTTATTATTTCAGAGTCTGTCATGAACAATGGCATAAATCCCATGTGAAGCATATTTTGAAAACTATTATGTATAAAATTTCTGTTTAACTTGGAGAATTTGTGTTGGCTGTTTCACTGTTTAAGAGGGGATGTCACTGTCTTTTCCTTAAGCCTGTCTTCACATTAGGTGAGGTTAAGGAAAGACAAAAATCTAACTGTGGTAAACACAATCTGAGTTTCATCTTCAACACTTTCGTATAATCAAAAGATAGATGCTGGTCATAATGAATCACTTGGACTCATTGCTTTCCCGGATGAATGCTATTGGTAGGCATGCTATTCTTGCTTAAGAATAACGTGCTGTTAGTAATTAAGGATGTGAATTGGTAAAGAGTAAATCCATTTTGAAATCATGGTGTATTTGGGATCTTGCCTTTCCTGGGGCATGATTTAAATATTAGCAAGGATGGTTGAAGGGCCAGGGGTTAACGTATTGGGATGGATTGCTTTCCGGATGTTGTTTTCAATGGTTGTCAAATGAGCTGGGGTTTTATTGAATCTGATGATGATAACGCTAGGCTCCAGATGAACTGGGCAAGCCAAAAAAAGTGGCTGAGTCTCACAGAATGAATTTTAATAGAAATAACCAATAGATACACAGCTCTGTACCCGGGTTAAGAAAACCAACTGGGAAAATAGTTCATACTGAAAATGCTGGGGGAAATAACGGCCTAGGGTTTTTAAGGAATAGTGAGATAATTATAAGTCAACAGAGTGGTGGGACTGCCAGATTCAATAGAATTTAAGTCAGTTTTGGAGTAAACTTTTGAGGCTAAAGAAGTTGGAATAACCTCAGTCAACATTCCACAGTAGTGAAAACTTTTTTTTTTCTTCTTTTAATCCTGAGTTCACATCTAGGCACCATACTTCAAGAGAGCATGCTTTCAAAAACAAAAGATGTACTTTGTGAGAGGATAGATATACAACTGTGTCAAAAGAAGGAAAACTGCTGGAACAGTATATTTTTTATCTGGAGGAAAGAAGAGCTTTATCGCTAAAGAGGGAAAGGTTTATTGTCTGATGTTAAAGGTATGCACGGACCAATACATAGAAGTTTCCATATATGGATAGACGTATAGTCACCCTTGTGTAGATAGAATGGGCTGTCTGGGGAGATCAGAACCTTTCACCTGTGGGAGAGGCTGAATAGAGATCACTTACACGTTGGATCTAGTCCCTTCTGAATCTGGTATTCTACAATTCTAGGGATGTTTAGAGCATTTATATACGTTATCCTGGTAATGTATATCGTCTAAATACAATCAGTTATCTCAGGAAATTCAGTGACGTTACGAAACAAACAAACAAAAAACAATCATATAGACAAAGCAACTGGTTGACTGGAAATTCCAATTATGATGCTCAGGGATCTAGGAGATATGGCTCGTTTTTCTGGCCATGGGGTTATCTTGTCTACGTACATGACTTTTCAATGTAGTTCTCAATATAAATGGGCAAAAATGAACTATAATTCCATTACAATCAGTTGCATTTATATGCTATTGTGTCTTTCCAGCCTTTCATCATACAATGAAAAATCTCTAGAAAACTAGTGCTTGTCAAGCCCCAGAAAATGGTTCACTTGTTTCCAAGAATATTTGATATTGTAAAATACTCAGATGACAAAATAAATCTGTCACTCAGAGTTTGTTTTAATAAGATTCATAAAATCAATTCTATGATTTTTTTTTTTTTTGCCTTTCTATCAACACCCTTTCTATTTTATTTGAGCTAGTCACCAGCTGGCTTTTTTTTTCCCACCACAGGATGACTCTAAACTGCAAGATAATTATACAAAAAGAGATTTGCTCCAAAAGCAACATGGAGCAAACTATGTCAGCAATGGAAAGAACTAGTACATTTTGTTTTGAAAAAAAAAAAAAAATCCTGGGTCTGGCAATTTGCCTACTTAACCCCCAAATATTCTTGACCGCTGAATTCTAAGTGAAGAGGCTCATGTTTTCTGTTTTCATTTATTTCTAAAACTGAGGAAAATATGTTTTCACTCGTATGTGGAACTTGCAATACTTAACAGAAGACCATGGGGGAAGGGAAGGGGAAAAAATAGTTACACACAGAGAGGGAGGCAGGCAAACCATAAAAGCATAAGAGACTCTTAAGTACAGAGAACAAACTGAAGGTTGATGGGGGAGGGGGATGGGAGAGAGGGGAAAATGGCTGATGGGCGTTGAGGAGGGCGCTTGTTGGGATGAGCACTGGGTGTTGTATGGAAGCAATGAATCATGGGAATCTACCCTCAAAACCAAGGGCACACTTTACACACTGTATGGTAGCCAATTTGGCAATAAATTATATTAAAAAAAATTTTTTTCAATAAAAAACAAATTTGGGAGCATCTTTGAATAACATCCCTTGTAATGTGAAATTACATTAAAATGTAAACTGTAGAATGTTAAATTTTAGTACAATAATGCATACATTAGTTGGCTAAAATGGTTAGGTGGTATTAGACTTCTCAAAGCCAGGAGTCAAAATCATAATAAGAGTTTTAATATATTCCTTAACGACTCTTGGTGTTAAATTCCATTAGTATCTTGCTTCGTTTGATATCTCCGTATGATTACAAGGTACACTTAGTTCCAGAATTTAGAAATCAGTTATAAAAACTCAAGCCAGATTTGTTCAGCCAGAGTTGTCTCAAATTGTCTTTCAGGAAACAGAGCTTTAGGCAGAAAAGCACGTGGTATTCTGTCTTTACCGTCTTACTTTCTCAGTAAATGTAACTGGTTCAATCCACTGCTTTCCAGGGAAAAAGCCTTGTGAGAGCTGAATGTCTGAGAATACCCTGGACTACCCTTAGGCCTTAAGATATGAACTCTCAGGGGCACGGCAACATGCATGAGGATTAGAAAACCATCGCTCTCTGGAAGACTGAAAGAAAGACTGCCCTTGTTTTCCCGTGTTCTGACAAACTCCTACCATAGTAAGGGCCTATTCTAAAGCATTTCAGCGTATATTGTGTTATCGAATGGAAAGTTACATTTGTACGTGTAAAGAAGCACGGAGTTTTGGAAAACAAAGCACTGCTGAAATCTGAGGCCTTGTGGTCACATATCATTTTAATAGAGCCACATACTAAGCACCATAACTTTCAATTCATGAAAGAGACTGCGTGTTGCATAGGATTGAGCTCTATCCTAATTACTTTCTCAGAAAAGCCAGTGGAAAATTAGATGCATCCCACCAGGCAATAAATACATCACACGAAACAAAATTTAAACTGCAGAACAATCAACCCCTTTTCTTTGTTCTTTCAAAGGAGAAGCAGATTAGACCTTTTCAAAGAAGATCAAGAGCATTTTATGGGAAATTCAGGAAAAAAAAAACTGTTTGGACTGAAATCAAAATGTTATGAATAGTACTTTCTAAGTAATGACACATATCAGCAGTATTTGTAACCATAAGAACAATGTGATAAATTTTAATCACTTGGGACTCCAGCTCTGTGGGAAGTGCTCACTACACAGACATCATTTATAGGTTTCCAGTTATGACCTACATCTAAAAGACATTTTAATGATAAGTGGAGAAAGTAGATAGATTGTCTTCCTGGAGTGTTGAAGTTCCTGCTTGTTGTCATCCTCAGCTCCATTAAAAAGCAGAGGCTTTCAAAGGTACTCTTCAGTGTAGCAATCAGGAAGCAAGACCAAAGGGATGGGACTATCGAAGATAAAATATGCCAGAAACGTACACTCCTTGGGATTTCCTGTGGGAGTCTGACCAAAATAAAGCAATATTAATAAATATAAATTCTGGAACACTATTATCAACAGAAACAGGGTCTTGAAATGTACCCTTGAAATTCCTCTGGTTTCCTGGGGCAGGTCAACTCTTTCAATGTAACTGCAAATTGTTAGACCTCCCTACGGGGACAATTGCTTTAAATTATATTAAAGACCCAAAGGCTGCAATAGACATGCTAAAGGAAGGAGTTGAATTTGTTGGATGCTCTAAATCTTTGAGCTCACTCGGGGTCCTTTGGCTCCTTGACCTGGAAAACATTTGGGGACAATAAGATGTAGTTTCAGAGCACCCTGACATCAAAAAATACCCAATTGGTCAAACTGGTTTGATCTTTTCTCCTGTCTTTATGGCATATTTGGAAAGAAAGGAAGCACAGATGATACCGATGACATAAAAGCAAGGTGAAAAAAAACAAACAGAAAACAAGGAGGAGACTTGTGTTCTTAAACCATCAAGAAATGCCATTCTTAGATTTCATCCGAGTGATTTGAGAAACATCTTTTCATGTAGCTTAAAGTCAAGTGAGATTTCCCAGTCCAAGTTTTGTCCCAAGGCAGGACCTTGGAGGACTTGAGTCTTTGGCCTTTCTGGGCTTCCATGCCACCCGGAGCAAGTTTGAATCCCATCTTGCAGTCAGAAAGAAACTGCTTTTATCTATCTATTGTCTCCTCACAGCATTTGGCCACCAACAATGTGGGGAAATGGAATGCCCACTGGCTCTTTTCTTTCTCATTGCATTTCTGATTTCAAAGTATTTTTGCCCCCCAGTCTATAGTTTTCCTTTGTAGACTTAAGGAAGCCATTACATACAACATCCCATTCAAATCTAGCAATTTTATGACCAGTTGGTGTAAAATCTTTTGTTTTACAGGGTTATGTGTGCAGTAGAACTAATCATAAATGTGCTTGACTTCTCCAGCTTGCTGCAAAATCAGTAGCTACTCAAATCATAGTGCTAAGAATAGAAAATGGGGCAGTAATCACTCCTCTTGCCCTAAAGAGTAAATAAAAACTCATAAATATGAAGAGACTTCTGTTCTCTAGTTATAAATTCTAATGTTCTTCTTTCAAAAAGGAGCTTCTTTAAAGGTGTGATCAGAGTGGTAGCATATTAGAGATAATCACCAAATGGAATCATCGAACCCGTCATTATAGCCGTATATTAGACCTCCAACAGCTCTCAATATTACTGTATTTTTTTTTTTATTGTTTCCCTATTAAAAGGTAGGATCTGGTCTTCAGCTGACAAAATACTCAGAATCAAGGTTTGTTAATGGACTCACTGAAGCACCAGGATCCATTTGTTATTTGTTACTAGTTTCTTCCAAAGACGAGACGAAAACACAGCTATTTTGACTATCCAATGCATGACTCTGGCTCAGTTCCATGCAGTTACTCTCAAGAAAACATGGCCCTTCTTCAATCAAGCCGATCTGCAAGCGTCAATGATAACCTGGTCCCAAATGAAGGAACTCAAGTTCACCTAAAATGTTTAAATCACAGAATTTACCAGTTTTAAGTGACGTTCACAATCCAGACACTCCCCTACTTCTCCCATTGCACCAATGAGTAATTCAATGCCGTGCCTCGTCTTCCAAACCAAGTCTCCATATATGATGGCTTATTTTTTTTTTTCTTTTGCATAACTACGATTGGTTTTTGTTGGTGGTGGTGTTGTTTCTTTCCTTTTTTTATTCTATGCCTTTGTTTTTAATTTTTAAGGAAGAACTATTTATCTTAATGGAAAGTTCTGTCGATGGGCGGACATTTTTTTCTAAGTGCTTTTTTATTTGCTTTCAATCCACTCTTTTAAGAATGCTTATCTTATGAGAAAAGACCCTGTCATGAACTGAGTGTCTGTAGAGCTGTTGAAAATACTGAATGATTACAGTGTAGCAGAAGAATGATCTCCAGCACCAACTTTTTGGTTAGGTTAACTGATTACGCTTTCTGTGATTAATAAACTACCCTGCAGATTAGCAGTGAGAACTAGCTATTTAACCATAGCTATGGCTTAGCATAGATGTGATAGGCTATCTACTCAAGAAGTCTTTTGGACTGTAAAATACTTTTAGTGTTTTGGTTTCAGTTGAAACGCCATCGTTATAGTCCACTCTTCGTTCCTTATTTTTATGGCTGTGGATAAAATTTAGACACAGGAAGCCCTTCAATTATGTGTTTAATTCAAAGTCTCTGTGAAGCAGGCAAATTCCTGTACATGACAAATTGTGCTATTTTAGTGCACAAGACCTTTATTGCAGATCCCGAAGTTCAGACTTACAAAGATATAATGATAATAATCAGCTACCAGACAGGATAGGAGGATATAAATGGAAGGAAGAAGGTACATTGTAGTTGATGGATAAATGATATCTTGTAAATGACAGAGCTCGGTATCTGATCCTTAGGACTAGCGTATTTAGTCATTGCTTTTGACTTTTTCATTCACAGGGATGTTTATTGTTGAACAGTCAATCCAAACCGCACTGTACTTTTGAACTCCCCATTCTAATGGGAAGGCCTTGTCAGAGAGAAATCTGAATTCACACAGATTTGAGAAGTGATGTAAGATACCACATACTGTGTTTAACAGCCTTTGAAGCTCGGACCCTCCCCAGATATAACACACACATCATTCCAACACTCACAAAGCTTAGCTGTGATGAACAGCTCCACTGAGACTGAAATTATTCAACCAATATCCCAGCCCCTGGCTCACCAAAAATCCTCTCCACGAACGGGTCCCTTTGAAGACCTCTGTGTTCAGGGGAGTGATGTGGCCACATCAAGGGTCAGAAATCAATCTAGCTCTGATTATCCAATTGATTATTGTCTGGGAACTGGACCTGAGACTTCTAATCCCATCAGAGAACGATAATCAGGTTTCATGACATTCATCCTTAATTGAGGGGCATCTTTGCTTCTGTTTTCTTTAGATTATATCCACATGAAATCATCTGACTCAGGGTTCTGTGTATCATACATCCTCATATAAAATGAAATTTCTATTATTAAAAAACAGAAAGCACTCATAAAATGTCTATCCCCAAATTCCTCTTCTTTCAATATGTTCAGTATGTCCAAAACAAAGCATGGCTTAATGGGGACGAGCAGATTCTACTTCCAACGTAACATTTTTGCTTCTTTAACATAAGGATATCTTATGCTTTGGGCTGCTATCCTCTATTTGCATGAAAGGCATTGACCTCTCATTTTAAAAGAACGTAGCAGAACGTGAAAGATCTTTCTTGTTATCTGAGCCGAAAAATTGCTGTATTCAAAGCACAGAATTTCACTTTCAAGTAAGACAGTCTCAGCCCTCTATTATTAATGACTGGAATTTTAAAAAACAACAACAAACCACTCAGATACTTTTCCAAGACTCACAATCTGAATCCTTCCCGTTTCGCCAAACCTCCCACTAGACAAGTAGGAAAGATAAACAAAGCAACAGACCCCTGGGTTGTACACACTGACAAGATTGCAGGCTCCGGGATTAGAATGTTTTATCCCCATATCCAGTGTCTCCCAGAAGGACATCTAGTAGGAGGAAAGAGGAAGCACGAGGTTAGGAACTTAGAAAGATTGGGCAGATAGTCAAAGCACTGGATAGATGAGGCAGCCTGTAACTCATTAGCAGAGAATCTCCCAGGGGCCTCTCAAACATCCTACAGCTGGCAAAGGAAGCAGACATCTTCTGACCGCCCAGGCTTTCACTGTGCCTACACCCGCTACCAGCCAGGGTGCTCGAGGTGTGCTGGAGGGAGGGGCCAAGGAAGGCCTGCTGAAGGTGTAAAAGCTGTGAATCCACGTGTGCTGAACTGAAGACACGATGAAAAATATTGCCGTGACTGCTTTCGTGCAGATGCCAGAGTAGGAATGGGAAGGAGAGAAGATGGAAGTATTGGGGCCTTTCACATGTCATTTAAAATTGATCAGACGAGTAAGTGGCTTGTTAGCAGGCACAGGGTACCAGAAACATGCTTCAGAACAGTTGAGGGAAAAGCCCTTTGTTTTTGATGAGGACTTTGCTAAAAAGTTCTAAGGATTTCATGCTCATGTTTACCCCAAGGGTAAATAGCCCAAGGATAAATATATTTTTTGTTAGTGAAAGACAGATTTGTTTTGACATTGCTCGTTCAGTCCATTAAAGAATCATTTACTCATCTATGGCTGCATTTGTTAAGAAAAAGAAAAGAAAAGAAAAGAAAAAAAAAAAAAAAAAAGAAAAGAATACCCTAAGCCTCCGAGTGATCCTTGGACACACGTGAGCCCTAGCCTGGTTCACATCAGCGGGAAAGGTCTTTTGAGACCATTTCACCCAGTGGGTCTCAACCCAGCAGACACAACGACCTTTTGAATTATAAATATTTTGTACCATCTCCTTACTAGCTAACATATCATTCCTAGATAGTTGTTTCCATGTACACACATCATTTTCAAACGTTAATAAATATCCTACCTGTAATAAGAAGGAGAAATAAAACAAAAAGTAATTTGTAATAAAACAATGTGCCAGTTCAGGGGCACCTGCACAAGAAGATACTACGAAGTGGTCGTAGGCTTGCCCCTACTTAGATTGAGTGAGTTTGGATTTAAATAAGGACAATATTCAAATGCATATTGTCAACACCTTATTTTAGATTGGTATTTTGTAATAGGGACTAAACTATTATATTCTCATAAACACTTAGATTTTTAAAAAAAATTTTTTTTTTCAACGTTTATTTATTTTTGGGACAGAGACAGAGCATGAACGGGGGAGGGGCAGAGAGAGAGGGAGACACAGAATCGGAAACAGGCTCCAGGCTCTGAGCCATCAGCCCAGAGCCTGACGCGTGGCTCGAACTCACGGACCGTGAGATCGTGACCTGGCTGAAGTCGGACGCTTAACCGACTGCGCCACCCAGGCGCCCCTAAACACTTAGATTTATCATGAACATGAACATGTAAAATGTAGCGACATAGGTGTTTTCAATCACCACAAGAAGTGTATTGTTTCTAGGGAAAGAAAGTATTTTAAATTTTGATTAAGATACTTTATATTTTCATGAAAATATAATTGGCTTCTGGGCTCAGATAATTATGTGTTTTCATCCCATGCCTGGCAGACATTGGCACGCTGTGTGGACATGTACAGGTGGGACTGTTGTACGTATAAAAGGATATCAGGTATCTCCAGTTGGGTCCATTAGATGCCAGTATTACTCTACCGTCTCAGATTTTTGTGGAAGCCATAATTGTTCTTTCAAAAGTTTCCAAATTTTCCTACACCCAGGTGTTGAAAACTATTTTCTATTCAATGTACAGATTTAAAACTTGAGGCCCCGAGAGGCTAAATCCCTTGTTCAGTATCACACAATTAGTTTGTTCCAGAATCAGGATTACTTACCAGTCTCATGGACTGTTTGCTCCTCAATTTCATTATTTTCAAAGCCTCTGTGAAATCTCTATAATGACTTGACCCCTTCCACGCAGGCTGTCTCTGACTTCCTTTTCCTATTTCCTATAGTCGTTTTCTTGGGCCCAACCTGTATACTCACCATCCCCCAAACGCCTTGTCAACAGGCCACTTGGGTACCGTTTTTCACATTTCCCATGCTCAAGGTATCCTCTCTGAACATCTCTTCTCAAAGGTACTTCGTTCCATGGAGAATTTCTTCACCCCCAAAGCTGAAATGGTCTCTACGTCTAGTTAACTTCTGTAGATGCCCTTGTGTAGCTCTTGTCCAGTCACACATTGACTTGCACCATTTTGAGAGCGTATCTATCTAGTAAACACCTCAACGGCAGGGCCTATACCTCCTACATCTTTGTGTGCTTCTCACTACTTATCATAGCTATCTAACACAGAGTAGGAAATTAGAATCAGTTCTAGATTTGTACTGTTAATCATAGCAGTGCACAAAATCATCATCCAAAGTGTTGCTCACCATTTGAGTTAACTTACTTGCTTATCTCCGAACGAGGCAAAGCACAACTTCCAACAATATGGCCTTGTTGGGGAACATCTGGGAAAGAACAACAGAGACATCAGTCTGGCTTGCAGTGGTCAGGAAATGAAGTGGTTCATTCCTAGCAACGGCCCATTTTGTATTTTGGAGGCAGAGATATAAACAATGGCAGGCTTTGCAAAAGCAGCTGCAGTCACAAATCTCCCAACAAGCTTCATATGTACAAACGACAGGAAGGACTCCCGGTGCCATATTGGGCTTCTCAGTCACACACGGGAGTGGGGCAATCACTGACCGTAGTGTCATCTTTGAATACAACACAGAACAACGCGTTCATATCCCACTTGCCATGTGAGTGAAGGTGGAAGAGAAATGGGGTCGGGTTGCCCACACCAGCTGGTCATTTGTTAGGCTGTTTATTAACCCGCAGCAAAATCTGAGCAGAAATTTCATCCTTGAACAGAAACAACAAATATTTAAGTTGAAGTAGAAAAGAGCCCTCAAATTAATCTGTGCCAATTTTATAGATGATATCCAACTTCAGGTTTTATTTTTTCCAAGTGTCTGCTGATTCGTTGTCAGGTTGTTTGGGTTATCGCCTTCTCATCTGAACGTTGTGGAAGTGCAAGACACGAGATGTAACATGATGTATTAGGCATAGAAGTAATCAAGGAAAAATGGAGTTAAGCCCCTGTATTCTTTGGAAATATGCATAAATATTTACAAATGATAGAGTTAATTCCAACTTTTTTTTTTTTTGGTAGATGAAATAAATCCCAATTTTTTGTAAATGAGAAACATCAAATTCTGGGAAGCAATAGGACGACAAAGCAAAAACACTGGGAAAGTTGATTTATGACCCCCAAAAAGCAACTGCATGCAATTTCCATAATTTTTACTGCTCTAACACCTTTAGAGACTTACGTGTTTGAAATTTTTTTTTTCACACTTGTGCCTAACTTTGGTAAGAATTTGGCCATTAGCTGTGCTTCTGGACACAGGTGATTTAAAGTCAATGCTGTCTTAAGTATCAGAGATGCCATTCATCATATTTCCGGCTTCTTGGGTTTGTGGTGCACGGTCCATGATATCACATTTTCAAATAGTTTAGTTTTTGACCTACTGTTTTTAAATCTTCCTAGAATTTGCCTCAAAATACAGAAATGAAAGCAGAGCTTGTCCACATGTCAGCAGTATGGGCGATGACTGATCTGGCAGACAAGCCCAGTGATCAGAAGATTTTCATAATTCATGGCTTTGTGGGATTTGGTTAAATAGCAAATTCTATTCAGAGGAGATACTTCTAGCTGAGAAGAGATATATTTAAAATAATTATCTGTGGCTATTACATCGCACTGGTAGCATTTTACATTAATTGGCCAATCATCTAAAACACTAGAGATGGGGCGCCTGGGTGGCGCAGTCGGTTGAGCGTCCGACTTCAGCCAGGTCATGATCTCGCGGTCCGGGAGTTCGAGCCCCGCGTCAGGCTCTGGGCTGATGGCTCGGAGCCTGGAGCCTGTTTCCGATTCTGTGTCTCCCTCTCTCTCTGTCCCTCCCCCGTTCATGCTCTGTCTCTCTCTGTCCCAAAAATAAATAAAAAAAACGTTGAAAAAAAAATTTAAAACACTAGAGACAATGATACTGAGGATGGGTAAGCTTCGATTGGAGAGAATGGGAAGAAGAAATATTATCTCAGGGGTACGGAGGTTGATCTATATCAATAATAAAAAGATGATTATTTTGTGCTCTTCCTACTTAGAAGCCACAGGTTACACATCATTGGTAATGGTGCTGTTTCTCCATTTCATCGGCGGACATACGGTAATTATCTGGGGGACTCATTCCCACTCCTGATGTCAGTTAGCTGGAGGGACATGCTGGAGTTAGCATTCAGTGACAGTTCTGTGCAGTGATAACAAACTACTGTGCCTGTCTTGTCGTACAGAACTTCCTGTAAGAGGTGATGAATGATTAAGGAAGGATCCTTTTCAAAGGCAGAAACAAACGCGTTTGGACGCCTTGGATCGAATCAATTGATCCCAGGGAAGTCCAGACACTCGTGTGTAATTTTTTTTTAAAGCCACATGAATTCTTTTTTAATCAGAAATGCCTGGTCATTTTAATCAAGATAGGCAGACCGCAAATATATAGAGACAACCACGAGGATGGGCTCTGAAGGGAGCATATATGGAGGGAGGTGGAGATAGTTTCCTGTGGATCTGGGAGCTACTCGATCTGTCTGGAGGCAATGCGCCCCTGAACCCTTGGGCCTGAAAGGGCGGGCCTATGCCGGCTGGCTCCATCTTGTTCTGTGTCCTTCACCTAGACCACGCCTCCTCCCTTTGAGTGACCTCCCGCTCACCCATTCAAGCTTCCTGATCAAAACACGCCCCTTCCCCAGTCAATCGGCCGAGGCCACGCCCCTTCCCCAGCCAATAGGCTGCCCCTAGACCCCTATAAAACCTTTGTGCTTTTGAAACTCTTTCTCTCTCCCTGGTATCTCACCGCTGCGTCGGTGCAGGTAGGGGACTGAGCTCGAGCTACCTGGAATAAAGGCTCTTTTGCTTTTGCATCGGACTCAGCTCCCTGGCGGTCTTTGGGGATCATGAATTCTGGGCACAACAGGCTGAGGCTTACTTTCAAGAGGAATAGGTACACATTCCAGGGAAAAATATCTTACACAAACATTATGTGGAGTGGAATAGAAAAACAGAATGTCATTTCTCACTTGTTTACCAATTATGTCAGCCACAGCAAAGAAATTTGACTGACTTAGATGATCAATATCCGTTTTCAAAAATGATTTCTGGGGGCAGAAAATATTTTGAGAAGGTTTAGTGATAACACTTTTGCATTCATAAACGTATCACCTGGGTCAATGTCTGAGACCATCTAACGCACAGAGTCGTGCCAAGAATCCTAGACTCAGAACCAATTGCAGGGCTCGAGGTATGTATGACCCGTAATTGAAGGTCAAAGACACATTTCCCAGGCCTTGCCTCAAGGGAAACCCAACTTACTGATAAATTCAGGCTCCTGATTAAGATGGAGAGATCCATCATTTTTTATCTATATCTATAGTTCAGCTTCATGTCTCACACACAATTCTACACCTGCCCCTCCTCAAACTGACTCACTTCTTCCATGAACACCCTGGCATTTCCTGTACCCAACTCCTCCACTCAAGATTCTACCAACCCTTTAAGACTTATCTCAAGTGTCACCTCTTTCCGGAAGCCTTCCCCCATCCCTCCAACTAAATTCATCTTATTCTTTTCAATATCTTCATGCTTCACACACTCCTGAAATGTTAGAACAGATGAAGGGGAAAATAAAGTTCTGTGGTGTATTCAAGATTTTGAAAAGTACTTCAAATAACTTTTATTGACTCGAACTACGTTAATACATATATACTGAAAATGAAAGGACATTAATTCTACTAATAATTAGTATGTATCCTTTCATTACTTTTATGTGTTTGTGTGTAAGCATACACATGTAGATATATAACATTATTTACACAAAGGAAATCACATAATAAAGCTTCCTAAACTGTTTATTTTTATTTTATTGATGTATATATAGTTCCACATTTAAAAAAATGTCAATAGCTATGCAGTGTTTCATGGTATGAAGATAGCAAAATTTATTTAGCTAATGCCTTATTCTGGGGGATTTCAGGTTTTTTACCATCTTGTGCTATTATAAACATCTTTAGAGCAAAGTATTTTTTTCACATCCCTTCAGAAATATGTATTAGGTGTCTGTTTTGTCCTGGGCATACTGCGATAATTATACTGTGACATGTTATTTTCTCTGGATAAATTAGTAAAATTTAAAAAATCCGCGTCAAAGTGTATGAATACTTTGATGTATCAATTTCCCACTATGCTCTTATTCTTACATCTTTGCCGACAGAACATGGAAAACTATTTTGCATTTATTTGTTTGTTTTTTATAAAGTTTGTTTTTTTATAAAGTTTACTTGTTTTTTTTTTTATTTTGAGGAAGAGAGAACACAGAGAGGGGGAGAGAGGGAGACTCTCAAACAGGCTCTGTGCTGTCAGCATGGAGCCCAAAGTGGGGCTTGAACCCATGAACCATGTGATTGTGACCAAGACCTCAACTGACTGAGCCACCCAGGTGCCCCATCGTTTATTTAGTTTTAAATGGGATTTTATGTTTAAAAATGGGCTTGGGCATTTTATTTCTTTTTTTTTTTTTTTTTTAATTAACAGTTATCTCTTGTACATTTAAAATATCAGGGGTTTATTTCTTTTTTACTAATTTGGAAAGCTTCTTTATTATGTTAAATAGATTAGCCATTTGTCTATCACTATATTGCACATGTTTCCCTTCTCTTTTTTTCTTTTCTTTATTATTTTTTTTCCTTACATTTGGTTTTGTTGTTTTTGTTTTAAACAGACTAAGAGCCTGGGGTGGAGCTCCTAGTTGAGATGCTCCTCTGTTGAGCATCTGAATTCAGTTCAGGTCATGATCTCATGGTTCGTGAGTTCGAGCCCCCACAGGGCTCTGTGCTGACAGCTCAGAGCCTGGAGCCTGCGTCAGATTCTGTGTCTCCCTCTCTCTCTGCGCCTCCCCCACTTCTCTCTCTCAAAAAATAAACGTTCAAAGAATAAAAATAAATAAAAATAAACAGACTGAAAAAAACTTTCGTGAAGCCAAATCTTTTCTCTTTTTTCCTTATGTCTTTTGCCTTTGGTATCATGCTTAGAAAATTCTTTTAAACCGTCTCAGCACTACTTTAGAAAGAGTTGTATCCTTATGGTTGTATTGTATCCACTCAGCTAACTTGCAGGTACATTTCACAGAATTCCATTCTCCTAGAGCGCCAAGTTCCCTTGGGCCAGAAGAGACATTTTGTACTTTACACTCAGAAGGTTGGTGGGGGGGGGGCTGAAGGGGGGCTGGGGGGGGGCTGGAGGGGGCGGGGAGGGGTCACCAGGTCCTGCTGCAGCTCAGACATGTTGCCGTGTATGGACACGCTCACCCTATTCACCCCGTTGATCTCTCTGTGCCCTCCTCTATCTCCTCCAACTCCTGGGGCAGGTAGGTGTGTGTTTAGATCCATCAGGAAGAGCCTCGTTCCTGCAGGACCCCTGTGCCATCAAATCTGGAGACTTGGGGTTGAGTTTAATTCAAACCGTAATTACAGAAGCATAAGTATTTTTTAAAAAGTGTCTGTAATCAGTAACATGAGATATCATATCATTTGTTTACATCTTTGCTATATTATTTTACAAATATAGCTCTTTCTTATTTTGAAAAATGTCAATACAAGTAATTTATGTTTTCTGGTTACTGTTAGTGGGATCTCGATAGAGGATAGATATTTAGAATTACTTCTATAGGCATATGAGAGTACTCATTGTTTTCTTCACATATTTATCACATAGCCACCTTTCTGAAATCTATTAGTTCTCAGAGGTTTTCAAATGAGTCTTTTGTTTTTATTTTTAATTTTTTTCAACATTTATTTATGTTTGAGAGACAGAGCATGAGCAGGGGAGGGGCAGAGAGAAGGAGACACAGAATCCAAAGCAGGCTCCGGGCTCCGAGCTGTCAGCACAGAGCCCAATGCGGGGCCTGAACCCCACAGACCGTGAGACCATGACCTGAGCTGAAGTCGGATGCTTAACCCACTGAGCCACCCAGGAGCCTCCAGTCTTTGGATTTTTTTTTAATAAAGATGTACTAATAATGATACTTTGCATTTTATTTGGTAATATTTGGAAATTTTTTCATTTTCCATACCTTAGCGAGAGTTTAAAATGTATCAACAATGCTAATCTGCTTAAGTTTTTAGGAAGGAAGTTTGGCTTAGGAAGGAAGTTAGGAAGGAAGGAAGCATGGATAAACTGGCAAGTATTAGGCTTACTTCGGGTCAAGTTAAAGAATTACAACCAGCGTTCCTCTAGAAGGCTGGGCCAATTAGCAGTTGTAATTAAAGCCAAATACAATTGCCTATATAGTACTGGGATTTTCTAATCTTTTGCAACTAATTGGCCTGGTGAAATCTGTGTCATAAAACCGGCATCAAAACGATGTTAGAAGGGAAATAGTTACATGAAATCTCTAGCTGACTTTCTCCCAGGTGGTGGAGAACCCGGTGCCTGGTCCCGGAGGGTCTTAGAGAGAAGGTGAGGTTGGCAGTGCCCCCTGAGGGTGAGAGGCAGAAAAAAAAAAAAAAAACTGATTCAGGGTTTCTGGACATTTAGCCGCGCGCGCCTGTGTGTGTGTGTGTGTGTGTGTGTGTGTGTGTTGACAGTGCACAGGGGCTAGTCTTGAGTTAATTGCAAAATAATAGATCATATTACACGTTTCACCTTCCCCTTCCTTTTGCTCTTTCCACGTTGCTTTGCAGTGTGTAGGAGCAGCCTGGGTGGTAATTAGGCTGTGTCTGCCCACGGTAAGAGCTACTGCAGGGAGACTTAGCTATCACGTAACTCTTGTGTAAATCTCTCCAGTGTGGGATTTGATGTCGAGCCTTCTAATGGACAAGTAATAATTCTCTTGGGAAGAGATCTTTTTCCTGCCACTACTAGTTTGAGGGGGTGTTTTCATTCTGTCCTTCAAAAATGTCTCTTACTCGAAACAAAAAACAAAAATGACTCTTACACAACCTTGCATCCAAAGCCATAGCTCACGGGGCTAGGCCTTTTACAGAAGGAGAATGGACATTTCCCCCCCAAAAGCCATAGACCTATGCCAACCCGTACTCTCGGTTTTTTCCCTCATCCGCTCAGACTCCGACAATCCAGAGAGGAGCAGGATCTGATTTCTTTGCATTTACTGGCCTAAAGGACTTAATGATAAATGTGTTAGAGAACGTTTTTGCTAGTAATTAAATTCCTTAAGTACTTTGCCTATGCTCATTGGTTTAGGAAAAAATAAGGCAGAATTTATTTTAAAAACATTTAAAAATAGATGGGAAAACCACGCAAGAAAATTCTAGGTGTTTTATATAAATGTAAATGGCTGTGTCTGGCCCTAAGTAGCATGATGAACTGGGCAGAGATTTTTGGACTTACCCAAGACTTTGGTGGCAAAAATCAGTCCAAATACTCATCAGGCATATAGTTCAGTTCTTATAGCATCAACATCAGACTTCTGTTTCTTTACCTGTTTTCTTTTCACCTCTAGGAGTTTTATAGGGACTCTTGGCTTCTTCTAATCATAGAAGAAAAGAAGTGACAGAGAGAGCGCTATTAGCCCACAGAAATGGGTGACTGACAAATATTGGTGTTCAGACATTAGGGAGAGCTCAGTGTGAGACACGTTAGGGACAGAGGTTTTCACACTGATACTGACAGTATGGGTTGCTGCCCATGTGTGGCACCTGCCCTGAGTGTACAAATGGCCGAAGGGATGGAGGTTTTTCTTCATAATCACAGAACAAAAGTCCCATTGAGGTTTTGACTTTTGATATATTCTAGAGGTCAGTTTGCTGTTATTGCTGTTTGACTGTTGTAGGCATACCCCATTAATTTCCCCTCCTCTCTGTCTAGCTGAACACGGGGAGGCATATCGCCCACCAAAAGCACCGAGTACTGTTAGACATGAGGCTGGTGTGCAACCAACCCATCCTCCCACCTCATGCTCGTGCTCACATATCTTCAACTGCTTCAAGAAGCACCCGTCAAGAAAGATTTCAGGAATAACCTGAAGAGTGACCCTCAAGCAGAGGAGTCAGAGAGCTCCAATCAAAAAGCATGAAACCTTGGATTTTTAAACGTTTGTTTAAAAAAGTTTGATAGGTGCTCCTAAATTGCATCGTGAGATGCTTTCATAACAGGGAAGTAGACTCCTTTGGAGAAGACAAAAATGGATTCTTTATTATCTTATAGAGCATGGGTAGAAGTTAATCAGACTTATTGGCTAGAGTGGAAAACCCAGCATTCTTGCAAATGCTAGTGGGAAAGTGCCAGGGAGGTCTTTTGTGTATCCTTGTTTTCCTTTGTCTCTTATATTTATCATTTGGATATTTCTTTTAACTTTTTTAATGCTTATTCATTTTTGAGAGAGACAGACAGACAGAGCACGAGCAGGGAGGGGTCAGAGAGAGAAGGAGACACAGGATCTGAGGCAGGTTCCAGGCTCTGAGCTGTCAGCACAGAGCCCAATGCGGGGTTCGAACTCACGAGTGGTGAGATCATGACCTGGACTGAAATCGGACACTCAACCGACTGAGCCACCCAGGCGCCCCTATCATTTAGATATTTGGCAATGTCTAGTGCATAACACCTAAACATTTGATGTCTATTGATTAAGTAATAATGTACATATTCAGACTAATAAGATAGTACAAAAGAAGGGCCACAGCCTAAATGCTTGGGCTAAAACTGGATTTTCAGTACAGTTTTCAAGGGTAGAAAATACTTATTCTTTAAGAAGAGTCTTATAAGTAAATTAGATATTTTTAACTTCAAATTATGTTTCATTAAAAATGGAATAATTCTGAATCTTCCACGTGAAGCCATTTTTTTTATTCAAGGTAGATATACCTATAGTGGTGTTTTATGTTGATGAAGCGGCATTGAACTTCCCGAAGGCATAAATAGCTAAACATGGTTATAGTACAGAAAAATTCTAGAGTATTTTTAGTTCGGCTACAGTAAAGCATGAGAATGCCAATTCCCTCGGAAAGGTACAATGCAGACACTAATAATTATCTAACAATTTCAGGAAGAATAGAATCAAAAGAAAGTATACTGGCAAAGGAGGAAAATGGAGATGAGTAGCCGTTCAGTGCAAGAATGATAAGGGTAGCCAGATGCAGAATACATTTACATTGTAAGGTTTGTCAAAGACAGTAAAGAAGGATTTAAGCAGGGGAAGTGAGGTGGTAAATGAGGAGGAAGCCACAAAGAAGATCTGCTAAACACACAGCTCAATCAAGTTAGTAGTATCTACAAAATAATTTAAAAGCTAAAATCACTCCTAAGTAGGAGAAAAATAATTCGAATAACTGAGAAGCAAAAGAGCAGATACCTAGTTGACACGGAGCCTAAAGTATATGTAAAAAGAAAAAGAATAGGGGCGCCTGGGTGGCGCAGACGGTTAAGCGTCCGACTTCAGCCAGGTCACGATCTCGCGGTCCGTGGGTTCGAGCCCCGCGTCGGGCTCTGGGCTGATGGCTCAGAGCCTGGAACCTGTTTCTGATTCTGTGTCTCCCTCTCTCTCTCTGCCCCTCCCCCGTTCGTGCTCTGTCTCTCTCTGTCCCAAAAATAAATAAATAAACGTTGAAAAAAAAATTAAAAAAAAAAAAAGAAAAAGAATACTGGTGTACTCATTTTTATTATTTTGCTTGTTTAGGGACGCAGATTAGAAACTAGAAATATAAAAATTGGCAAAGACAAGAATGTACTGTTTATTAACCAAGAAGAAATGCCATTCTTATTATAGTTGACATTGTTAGAATTAAAACAGTAATCTAATATATTAAAGACCTTAGTTAACAAGCATTAGTATACATTCACATTATGCACAGCATTACTAAGCGTTGGTCATCCTAATACTATAGCAGAAGGTTGTTACCAGATTCTATGGATGCATGACAAGAGTTGGTTAGGTAACCACAATAAACATAATTTTTCTGATTACTTGAGAGAAATAAAAAAGTAGGAAGCAAAAAAACTGTAAGGGAGAAAAATGTATAGTTTAAATGAACTGTATAAAGAACATAGTCACTATAATAAAAATTACAATTCTAGCAATCCCTGTCAAAATAACACTAGCATTCTTCACAGAGCTGGAACAAACAATTCTAAAATTTGTAAAGAACAAGACACAAAATAGCCAAAGCGATCTTGAAAACGAAAACCACAGCTGGAGGCATCACAATTCTGGACTTCAAGCTGTATTACAAGACTGTAATCATCAAGACAGTATGGTGCTGGCACAAAAACAGATGCATAGATCAATGGAGCAGAATAAAGAAGCCAGAAATGGATCCATAAACGTATGGCCAACTAATCTTTGACAAAGCAGGAAAGAATATCCAATGGAATAAAGACAGTCTCTCCAGCAAATGGTGTTGGGAAAACTGGACAGCGACGTGCAGAAGAATGAACCTGGACCACTTTCTTACACCAGACACAAAAATAAACTCAAAACGGATGAAAGACCTCAATGTAAGACAGGAAGCCATCAAAATCCTCCAGGAGAAAGCAGGCAGAAACCTCTCTGATCTCGGCCACAGCAACTTCTTACTCAACACGTCTCCAAAGGCAAGGGAGACAAAAGCAAAAATGAACTACTGGGACCTCATCAAAATAAAAAGCTTCTGCACAGAGAAGGAAACAATCAGCAAAACTAAAAGGCAACCAAAGGAATGGGAGGAGGTATTTGCAAATGACATGTCAGATAGAGGGTTATATCAAAAATCTATAAAGAACTTCTCAAACTCAACACCCAAAAAACCCCCAAATAATCCATTGAAGAAATGGACAGAAGACATGAATAGACACTTTTCCAAAGAAGACATCCAGATGGCCAACCGACACATGTAAACATGCTCAACATCACTCATCATCAAGGAAACACAAATCAAAACCATTATGAGATACCACTTCACACCTGTCTGAATGGCTAAAATTAACAACTTAGGCAACAACAGATGTTGGAGAGGATGCAGAGAAATGGGGAACCCTTTTGCACTGCTGATGGGAATGTAAACTGGTGCAGCCAGTCTGGAGAATAGTATGGAGGTTCCTCCAAATATTAAAAATAAAACTATCCTACAATCCAGCAATTGCACTAGTAGGTATTTATCCAAAGGACAAAACAGTGCTGATTTGAAGGGACACATGCACCCCAATGTTTATAGCAGCACTGTCTACAGTAGCCAAAACATGGAAAGAGCCCAAGTTTCCATCGACTGATGAATGGATAAAGAATATGTGGTATATATATATTCAATGGAATATTACTCGATAATCAAAAAGAATGAAATCTTGAAATTTGCAACAATAGAGTTATTCTAAGTGAAATAAGTCAGTCAGAGAGAGACAAATGTATGATTTCACTCATATATGTAATTTAAAATACAAAACAGATGAACATAAGGAACGGAAAGCAAAAATAATATAAAAACAGAGACGGAGGCAAACCATAAGAAACTCTTAAATATAGAGAACAAACTGAGAGTTGCTGGGAGGGTGTTGGGTGGGGGAAGGGTAAAGGGGTGATGGGCATTAAGGAGGACGTTGGTTCAATGAACACTGGGTGTTATACATAAGTGATAAATCACTAAATTCTATTCCTGAACAAAATATTTGATTTTAAAAATGTATATATAAGTAGATGTGTTTGGTATTATCCTATTTATGCAAAAAAATGCAATTTTTAATGTGAGAAAAAGATTCTATGATACACACACACACACACACACATATATATATATATATATGTTTAGATATGGAAACATGTTCAGCTTTGTTTCATAGCTTCTCAGCACCATGTGATTCACAGAAATTAATATAGACAGACAAAAGTAATTAATTAATAATCAGCAACAGTCAAAATGGTGAGAGACTAAAGAAATGTATAAGTAATTTAGAAGAGCATACAACAAATAAAAAGTTACCTAGAGGGGCACCTGGGTGGCTCAGTTGGTTGAGAGTCTGACTTTGGCTCAGGTCATGATCTCACAGCTCCTGAGTTCAAGCCCCTCATTGGGCTCTGTGCTGACAACTCAGAGCCTGGAGCCTCCTTTGCATTCTGCCCCTCTCTCTCTGTCCCTCCCCCTGCTTGTACTCTGTCTCTCTCTGTCTCTCAAAAATAAATAAACATTTAAAAAAACAGGTTACAGAGATCAAGAGATTGCTATAGTTTGGATTTTATTACATAGTTGGAGAGAAAATGAAAACAAAAACATTGAATTATGAGGTGAAGATACAAATAGCATTAATTGAAAACATTTAATTAAAAAAGTATGACAATTTAAGCAAAACATCAAAATATAAAAATTAGAGGTTTTTAATTGCTTTACAAAAGGATTTTTCCTTTAACAAAAAGCTTCATCATAGAATTTCTTAAAATATATTCTTCTACAGTATTGAAAACAGCATTCAATTTATAAAAATCAACTTAGTGATTTTCAATAAAATGCAGCTGAAATTAAGAAAAAAAAAAGATTGGGGTCAAAACTTTAAGGAAGCCAACCATTTGCTGATCACTGAGTAGTCATGACCTGTCATATGTATCATTTCTCTTAACTAAATACCTGTTGTCTAAGCATTCTTGACACATTTTACAGATGAGAAATTGTAAATCAGCAAGATGAACTAATGTAACCCAAGTCCACTGATGTTAGTAAGTGGCCGAGTTGTGATTCAAACATGGCTCCTGCTGACTCTGTTAGATGATATTCATTAGACTATAATCTATTATCCATAATTGCAGTGAGAGGTTCACGAGACTCAATAATACTATAAGGGAAATTCACCTGATACTCTCTCTTTAATATACATTCATTGGAAGCTCCAAAATTTAGAGGAAATTCAAAAACAATCAAGGGACATAAAAAATACTGGCTTAAGCAATAACAAGTGAGACAAGACATTGACTGATACCTTAATATGAAGAATGTACCCAACCTGAAAAAGTGTAAGACATAGGAAGTATAATTTTGGTGGTGAGTCACCTAAAGAAAAAATCCTTTAATTAAAGTACATATTGCTTCATAACATTTGGCCATATGACTAATTCAATTACGTTAGCTGTCTTTATATATGATCTTATTGGCTTAGTGTAAGTGATATGGTAGAACAGCTGTCCAAACGAAAGGATTTGCTATGCTGAAATCCACCAGTTTCATTAAACAGGTCAGAAAAGAAAGTATTTGTGAGATAAGAAGTTACTGGAATAGATGGATTAGATGATAAAGTTACCTCTCCAATGTACGAGTTATTCCTCTCAGTAATGTCCATTCATTTATTCATGTAATGATTGAGAGCCTGACCTGGGCTGGGCACTTTTTCTAGGTGCTACAGATATCACACAACAGTACAAAGCGCTTGTCCTGATGGAACTTACATTCTAGTGGGAAGACGATGAAAAGTAAATTAAAGCAAAAAAAATTGTAAATTACAGGAAGAAAAAACAACAGCAATATCAACAACAAAGAAGAAGGAAGAAAGAGCATTTGGATCCTATCATTTTCTTAAGTTTTTACTTAAATTCCAGTTAGTTAACATTCAGTGTAGTTTCAGTTTCAGGTGTACAATTTAGCGATTCAACACCTTCACACAACACCCAGTGCTCATCACAAGTGTACTCCTTGATCCCTGTCAAGGATGAGAGCGCTGTGGGCAGGAGCTCAGGCTGGTAACACTGGAAAACAGTATGGAGGCTCCTCAAAAGTTAAATATACAGCTACCCTACCATCCAGCAATTGCACTGCTAGGTATTTACCCAAAGCATACAAAAATACAAAATCAAATGGATCATACTATTATTTGTCATGTTAGAAATGTTCTCCCGGGAATGTGTATTACAGGTCTGCTTTTTGTTGTGTTTTTCAAGGACAGTGGTGACTGATAAGTGCCTTTTTATGCGCTTTCATTTTGATGTATTAAATTAAGTCATTTTGAAGGTGAAATTAAGTTTTCATTTTGAAATTTATGGGAGTGGCAAGGCACGGCTTTCCTTTCTAACAATGAGAAAACGATTTGCAAACAAATACATGATCCCACACAATGAACGAACCATGGAAGTCCATGTAAGGTTAATTCTTGTGCAATCTCCATTAGGCATGTGTGTTACAGAAATATGAGAAAATCTGATTGTGGCCCTGTGTTGTTTGCCATGCAATTTTATCGCCTACGGGAGAGGATAAATGAAAGTAAACAAGAAACGAGTATTTCATGTAAGGCAGTGTCATGAAATGCTACGGAAGGTGACCACAAGTAGAGCTGGAGTCCGAGCGAACTGAACCACTCATAGAAAAGCACCAAACATAGCTTATTTCCTTCTTATAAAGAAGGAATCTGCTCCTTTGGAACCCAGAGCGGCTATTAGTGTGACTGTTACTAAATTTAAAGCACAGCTGATAGTCTCCGTTTTATTTGCCTTCTCAGTCACATTCAGGGCTGTTGAATACTTTCTCATTCCCACGAACTCTCTCCTCCTTTGGCTCTGCCAATACTACATCTACCTTGCTTTCTTCCTCTCTGGACGCTTCTTCTCAGTCTCCTTTGTCACCTCATCTACTTCTCTCCTCTCTGAAATGTCCCTGTAGCTCAGGTATGTGTTTTGGGCTCTTTTATTCTCTCATGCGATAGGTTCTCTTCCGGGAGATTTCATCTATTTCCATAGCTTCTGCTGTCTAGCAGTCTAGCTATTTAGCTAGCCAGCCACCTGTGTGTCTGTCTGTCTGTACGTCTGTCTGTCCATCTATCTGTCCAGCCAGCCAGCCAGCCAGCCAGTTTCTAATCTATATACTGAATTATCTATTTGACATCTTCAATTGGATGTCCCATAGGCGCTTCCAACGAACGTGGCTGAGAGTGATCTCATCATCTCTGTTCCCCTATCCCAGAGTTGCCCCTCCTTTCTGGAATCTCCCTCAGCAAAAGGTGCATTGTTCATCCTGCCACCCCAAACAGCATTTTCAGCAGTATTTTTTCACACACGCCTCTTCCAAACTCGGAACATTTGATCAAATATCAAATCCTGGCGCTTGTGTGTCCTCGATGCCTCTCAAATCTGTCCACTTCCCTGACCCCTCCACTGCCTCTCCCCTATGTAAAGCCACCAGCCTCTCTCTCATGGCTTTATTGAGAGAACCTTGCCCCCCTCCCACCTCTTCGCCACACCGGGGTCTTTCTAAAATGCAAATCTGGGCAGTCCCCTGCTGGTCCCCAGTGGTCTCAAGACAAAGACCGGTCTTCATAGATAGTGCAACAAGACCCTTCAGGAACAGCCCTGCTCACCTGACCACCCCCATCCTATATGCTTCCATAGTATGGAGCAGGACTGTCTCCCCCACACCATAGTGTATTGAGACTATGTTCTTGCTTGCCTGTGCCTCCCACTGATATCTAAGTAGAAAAGGCAGAGACCCTGTGTCATCAGTCACTTTTTTTCTAGTACCTTCGGTATAGTAGGCACTCAGCATACACTTAATGCAATGTATTCTACAAATGTGAACGAAATAATCTGTCCGAAGCATCGGTGGCTCTCAGGCACACACATGCTTTCTTATCTAATTTCTTTCTTAAATCACCTGCAAGTTTTCCTCGCTGTTCCAGTCTTCCATTTTCAGAATTGATCCCAGGCTAGCCCAGAGCAACTATCGGCTTCCCAAGGGCTGGAAGCCTAGTTCTCTTACTACTTTCAAACACTGATGGTATACCCAAACGTCTCCAAGTCTCCACCTCTTTCGCCACTGCCTGATCGGGCTTTTGCTTCTTACTTATTCTTTCTTCAACTCATTTATGAAAGAGGAGAAAACGGAGTGAAGATTTCTGCTTCTTATACATTGTTTCCAGAATAACTTAACTTCTCTTTTCTCTTCCCAATGCATTTTTATAAGGGAGACAGATCATACATATCACTATATATTACTAATTTTATAATTCAGAATTACTTGACTACTAAGCTGGCTGAGAGTTTTTTTGTTTTTTTTTTTTAAAGCGTGAGGTTAGTAGAGCTTTTAGCCACTTGCCCTATTACATCTTGGTGCCACTTTATAATAATAAACCGCCTCAGGCTGTGTGAGGGTCCTAGACTCATGTTTAGATTTGTAAGGTAATAAGTTCAAGGAAAACTTAGCTGAGGTCTTTATACTCAAACCACTCTGCCTCCATGTATATTTACACTTTATGCTAAACATGTCTATAATATCATACATTTTATACTTTTACATTTTTACAAGGTTTTGATGACAAGGAGTGCCACATCTGCACCTCTGAAAGTGGTACTTACTGCCTCGCATACAGATAAGCAAGCTTTTTATGACATCTTCATGCATTTAATTAGTTTGGGCGCATTAAAAATTCATCCTCCTTGGGGCGCCTGGGTGGCTCAGTCGGTTAAGCGGCCGACTTCGGCTCAGGTCATGATCTCGCAGTCTGTGAGTTCAAGCCCCGCGTCGGGCTCTGTGCTGACAGCTCAGAGCCCGGAGCCCGTTTCAGATTCTGTGTCTCCCTCTCTCTCTCTGACCCTCCCCCGTTCATGCTCTGTCTCTCTCTGTCTCAAAAATAAATAAACGTTAAAAAAAAATTAAAAAAAAATTCATCCTCCTTAATTGAACCTGCAAATATTTGTAGTCTATGGGTTGAATAGTGATTCTAATTCTAATATTATTTGAGATAAAAACCTTCCCAACAGGAATAAATGGATGTCAAATTTAGTTTGCAAGCCAGGTAAATATTAACTGCTCTAGGTCTGTCATGTTTCAATACATTACGGTTGGATTAGAAAGAGCAATATTGTGTACTGCATAGTTCTTTTAAGGTTCTCCACATCAGCATTGGCTTTCTTTCTTCTTTACCTTATTCTTCTGTAACTGAAGTAGAAATTACTTCAATATTTCATGCATTTATGAACAAGATATTTGAGCTCATCTATAAGAATACGGTTCCTTTCCTTTGCATGTACAATCTGGAATAAAATGGAGTAATTCCATTTGGGGCCTATTGTCATAAGTGAATCCTTAGTAAGGTAGCCTCGAGTTAATGTTAAGGATTTTCCAGGGCACTGCCTCCCGGTTTCTCAGGACTAGATCTTTCAACTTTTTCTGTGCTGTCTTCCTTGTTATCTGCCACGCCATCAGACCCTGGGAGATTCCTTCATTGCTATGCGGAACTGTGCTGCACAGGTGACCATTGCTATTACCAAAACTCATGGGGGAGTGTGGGGAAGAGACGGATCTTTTTTTTACAACATTTTATAGTTCATTATCTCAAATTTCCAGGTTTAGTATGGCCGAGTGAGCCCCTAACAGACTCCATCTTTTCACAGATAACAATGATAAGCTCTGAGTAAACTACATTTAACAATAAGAACAGCAACCTGTACCTCCCACAGGCTTCCAGTTACAGAACAAACAAGTCATGGGGATAAAAGCTATAGCCTAGGGAACATAGTCAATGATTTTGTAGTAGCTTTGTATGGTAACAGATGGTAGCTGCATCTGTTTTTGTGGTGAGCATAGCATAATGCACAGACTTCTGGAATCACTGGGTTGAATGCCTGAAACTAATGTAACATTGCGTATCAGCTATCCTTCAATAAAAATAGAAAGAACAGAACCTGAAGGCACTGATGGGTGAACAAAAGCAAGCCAATTTTGGATAGGAGTGGACACCGGGAAGGTGGGAGCAACATGGGGTAAGTTGCCTACTTTATGTGGCTTTTGGCCTGAAGGCAGACCAAAGTTAGTGTTGTACTCAATGGCTAAAATTCCAATAGATACATCAAACTAAAAAGTTTTCACATAGCAAAGAAAACAAACAACAGAATGAAAAGGCAATCTATAGAATATGGATTCTATATCTATAATGCTTATGTTTTCTCTTTTGTGACCTGCCAATTGATATCACTTATTTATTTTCTCTGGCATTTCTTGTTTTTTCCTTTTTTTTTTTTTTTTGTAGGAGTTCCTCACATCCCCTGGATACTAATCTCTTGTAGTTTTAGATATTTGCAAATATTTTCTACTAATCTGTCATTCACATATTAAAACTTTGTATGTGATGGATTATTGAATTAAAAACTTAATGACCATGACTTTGATAGATACATTTTTTTTTTCAAGTTAGAGTCTATGCTTTTGGAGTCTTATTTAAGTTCTTCCCCAACCCAAGGGGAATCTATAAATTCATTTTTTTGAAGTTTTATTGATTTATCTTTCACATTTAGGTAATTTATCTTGACTTCATATTTGCAATATGGTATAAGATTGAACTCTAACTTTTCTTTTGTTCCAGAAAGCAAGACAATTTCCCAACCCCTCAACTATGCAATCCATTTTTTCCTCACCAATTTGTAGTATAGTCTTTTTTTTTTTTTCAACGTTTATTTATTTTTGGGACAGAGAGAGACAGAGCATGAACGGGGGAGGGGCAGAGAGAGAGGGAGACACAGAATCGGAAACAGGCTCCAGGCTCTGAGCCATCAGCCCAGAGCCTGACGCGGGGCTCGAACTCACGGACCGCGAGATCGTGACCTGGCTGAAGTCGGATGCTTAACCGACTGCGCCACCCAGGCGCCCCTGTAGTATAGTCTTTAATATAGAAAGGGTGTCCAGTAAATATATGGGTCAGTCAGTGAGCATTCTGTTCTACAAATATCTTACTGTTTTGATTATTAAAGCTTTCTAGTGCTTACTACCATCTTGCAGGCTGAGTACCTCCTATTTGCAATTCTTGCTCAAGTTCACTCAGTCCTTTCTGGAAAGTTATTCTTACATAATTATTAGTACACATATATCAGGTTCTTCAAAACATTCGTGTCAAATTTTGATTGGGATTGTAAAAAACTTACAGGTTGATTCAAAGGTAAAATCATTACCTTTACTGGTTTAAGTCATACCGTCCATAAACCTGGTATCTTTTCTTCATTTACTGAGGCCTTCTCCTACATCTTAAAATGAAATCGTAAACATTCTCCATGAAATTCTTGTGCATTCTTTATAGATTCATTTCTAAAGTCTTTTTGTTTGCTTTTGTTACTGCAGTGAATGGTTTCTGCAGTAGCTTGCAGTGTGTGAGCTTGGTCAAATTCAAACTGTTTCCGAGAATTCCTTTCCCTGTGCATTTCTAGGTTGGCTTGCCTTGGTCAAATCTGTATAATATTTGGGAGGCTGAAGTGAGGAGTGCCCTTACTCTCTGAAGATAATTGTGGTTCGATGTAGTGACAGGCAGATACAGAGATGCTCTTGGGTTCCAGCTTATTTTCAGTCTTGTCTGCTTTTCAAGTCCAGTTCTTCCGAATTGCTGACCCTGTCAACTAATTGCAATCTCCCGTCCATGACTAGATTTTTGGTAATAGACTCACATACATGGTAGCAACACAAAGGCATAGCTTCTCATAGATCTCAAGAACCCTTGCTTCACAATCTTATCAGGTATTGGAACATGCTAGGCTTTTCAGATAGATGGGTTGGTGACTCCTCTGGTCTTTTAACTTTCCTCTCAGACCCTTGCTTCCCTATATCCTCCCATAATGGTGTAAGGTCTAATTCCTATAATAGATCCTTGTTATTCCATCATATAGATACAATAAATATAAATAATTAGACAAACACAGATAATAGTAAAAGCATTAGGAATTGAGTTTTTGTCTCACTATTACCTTTTAAATTAATATAATTTAATTGTATTACATAATTTAATTTTTAATGACATACTGACCATTTCGTTTACGAAATACTTGAAAATTTAAAAATTAGTTCGTATGGGCTTATATGAGCACACCACTGGATAGACCCATCTGGTCATGATCTGTTAACCTTTTAAAGTATTGTTGGATTCACTTTTCTATTTTGTTAAGAATTTTTTACCTAAATGTATGATAGGTATTGGTTTAGAGTTTTATATAGTTTTGATTGGTATTGTAAAAAATAGTTTTATATAGGTATAATTTTCTTGGTGGTTTTCTTTTTATTTTGATGTATTTGTCTAGTTTTGTTATCAGAGTAACACTGGCCTCACAAAATGAGTTTGGAAGTATGTCCTCCTCCTCTATTTTTTGAAATAGGTTCTGCAGAATTTGTATTACTTCATCTGAATTTGGTAAAATTAGTGACTGAAGTCATTTGTGCCTGGCATTTTCTTTGTGGGAAGTTATTTTTTTATGATGAAATCAATTTATTTAATGGTGGAGACATAATCAGATAATTTGTATTATTTCAAGAAATTTGTCCATCATATCTAAGTTGCAAAATTGATGGTCATAAATTTGCTTCTAGCAATCCCATATTATTGTTTTAATATCTTTAGAGTAAAAGTTAATGTCTTTTTTATTCTTTATATTGGTAATTTGTGCTTTTATTCTTTTTGTAGATTTAGCCAGAGGTTTATCAATTTTATTGATATTCTTCAGAAAGCCAAGTTTTTATTTCATTGGATTACTCTATGTTTGTTTAGTTTATGATTTCTTATTTTATCTTTAGTATTTCCTTCTTACTATTACTTTGAGTTTGATTTTCTTATCTTTTTCTTATTTCTAAATATGAAATGTAGATTGTTGTGTTTTTTTGTTTAAATGTTTTATTTATTTTGAGACAGAGAGAGACAGAGCATGAGCAGGGGAGGGGCAGAGAGAAAGGGAGACACAGAATCCAAAGCAGGCTCCAGGCTCTGAGCTGTCAGCACAGAGCCTGACCCGGGGCCCAAACTCACAAACCGCGAGATCATGACCTGAGCCTAAGTTGGATGCTTAACCGACTGAGCCACCCAGGCTCCCCTAGATTATTGTTTTTAATGTAATATAACCATACTTAAATTTGTAATTATGCAATAAGAAGCACTTTAGCTATATCCCACAACTTTTGGTATGTTGTGTTTTTGCTTTCACTCAATAAAATATATTTTTTAATATACCTTGTGATTTATTGCTTGACTGCTGGATAATTTAGTACTGTCTAATGTTCCATTGTTTGGGATTTTTCTAGATATCTTTCTCTTATTTATTGATTTCTAGTTTAGTTCCCTGTGGTCAGAGAAGATATTCTGTACAATCTCTTTGTTTCTCAATCTATTGAGAGTAGTTTTATGGCCCAGAATGTTCCATGTGCTTAAAGTTTTTTTTAATTTTATTTATAGTAGATCGAATAATGACCTGAAAGCTATTAGGTCCTGGTTCCTGGGAACAGTAAATGTTACCTTATTTGGCAGAAAGGTCTTTACAGATGTGATTAAGTTAAGGATATTGAGATGGGGATATCATCCTGGACTACCCTGGTGGCTGTAATGTATTCACAAGAGTCGTTATTAAGGAAAGAGAGAGGCAGGACAATCAGAGTGATATGTGGCTACAGAAGCAGAGATTAGAAGGATGTGATTGATAGCTTTAAAGATGGAAGAGGGCCATCAGCAGAGGAATCTAGGCAGCCTTCAGAAGCTGACAAAAACAAGGAATAGATTCTTCTCTACATTCTCTAGAAGGAGTAACAGACTGCCAACACCTTAATTTTGGTCCAGTGAGAATTTTGACCTCCAGGACTGGAAGATACTAAATTTGTATTTATATTTGTAATTTATGGAATGCATTATCTAAGTTGGTGGTAATTTGTTATAGCAGCAATGGGAAACTAATACATATGGGCCGTGTGATTAGTTTTTTAGCAAGTTATAATTTTCACGGCCTCTTTCTGAATTTCCAAAGACAGGTTAATAATTATCTACCTTATAGGATAATCTTGAAAATTAAGGGAAATAAATACATTAAAAAACACGACTCAATTCCTGTTAAGAAGTAAGTGTTCTGCAAATACTAATCTCCTTTGCTTTCTTCACGTGTTGGAAAGCACAACATCATTATTGAATTCTAATCAGAGTGAATGACATAGCTGAACAGCACTTAACAATGACAAACTTTGCAGAGCCACAAAGCATGAGCAACCAGGGGCTGCTGCAATGATGTGGGGTACGATTGATGAGATCTTGGACTAGAGTGCTAACAATGGGGATAGAAAGGAAAGAAAAAATCCAAGAGATGTTTCAGAGAAGATAGTGAAATATTGAGTATGGGGGACAAGAAGAGGCAAGAGCCAAAGATAATTTAGCAATGTGTTCCTGCCAGAGCTGAATTTGAAAGCACTCTTAAACCTTTAGGATCTAGGAAGTAGATTAACATCAGTAAAGCCCATTGTCATGTCTGACCCTGAGCTAATGTGAGAAGTCTCTGATTGGTGCTCTGGGCTATTATCTTCTAAATTGTTCCATTCTTCTCTGGTAAACTCTTGACCGGATCAATGAATATTAGATCTAGTCTAGAACAGTATTTTCCAAACTGTAGTCCATGACTCCTTGGAAGCTATGAAATCAACTTGGTTATATAAACACAGCATTTTTAATAAATGTAATAGGACAGAATAGAAGAACAGAGAATATAGTATACTTTATTTGTAGTAATGGTAGAAATTCTTTTCTTTTTAGTGTGTGTGTGTGTGTGTGTGTGTGTGTGTGTGTGTGTTGGATTTCAATGGAAAGTGTATTTCTTGTGGATCACTGTCAAAAATATTCAAAAAATCTGGTATAATAAATACCAACATATACATGCTCATTTTAGACCAGGAAGGTCAGACTGAGGGTAATGCGGAGATCAGAAAAGTTGCTTCCATTCTTCACTGCTAGGGATTGATCTCAGGCTAGAAAAAGAGTTATAACCCTTTGAATTCTCTTCTAATAGATCTTAATAAGGCAAATCTACTAAGACTATGTGTTTATGAGGTATATCCTCAGATAACCTGTCGTTCACTTCATAAATAATAACCATTTATTTAATACATATTTGAGAGGTATATGCTATCCTGGAAAATGCAGTTAGTTCATTGTTGGTGGTATCCTAAGGCTTTCATGTACATCATTAAATTACTATAATTCCCAAGTTAACTTATTTTACTAGCATCCAAACTTCAGACATGGCATTGTGATGGGTACATTAGAGTTCATTTATAATAAACTTTGGTAAAGACCCCAGTAGCCAAAACCACATGAATTTTGGTAAGGCTTTTAGTTCATCAAAGGGTAGAAAATCTCTTTGGGTCATTAGGAATTAACTCCAAAAATAGGTACAAATACAAAAATTTGTAATATGTACTAAATTTCAGGCTGTTTAATATCTTTTCATAAATCTTTGGTTCTTACTTTATGAAACGATGGAATGTTATTTGAAATCAACAAATTAGGATACTAATTGCAATCACCTGAGAAATTAATGACAGTGTAAAGCTTTCCTTTATAAATGGAGGCAAAATAATATAATAAAATTAAAATTGAAATTGAAATGAATATTGGATAGAATGCTCTTTGAGTAAGGAGTGGAATACTTTGGGAACTGTCACAAACAAAATGATTGATGTAATGCTGAATTCAGTTTTTAAAGTCAGCAAGATAAATCTTAATGATATAAAATATGAGCTCAGTTTTAAAATTAATCATTACTTTTCCAAACAAACTGTAAACAATCTTGACATTAAAACAATGCTAGGTGATCCCCTAAACAACTTTTATTTATTTTACGTTCGTGTTCCTAAATAGGATACAAGAGATAATTTGTTACTTCATCATTTTGTGTACCCAGGGAGAATTTTTCTTAGAAGACATGTTGTGGGATTTTTCTCATTTCATGGGAGTTAATGTTACAAGCCTCTTACTTTTTAGTTTTGAACAGATTTCAAAACAAATCAACAGACACATTGAGACATTGGTTATTTTGGGCTAGTGTGGGGTAAATGAATATTCTAGGAGATTCTGACACTGTGCCAAATGTCTTTAAGTCTACATTATAGAGTCAGGTTTTTTATGAAACTTTGAGATTTGCCAACAAATCCTTTTTTTATTGTTATTCTACATTTAAAAGACTCTACGGAGAGGTTGATAGAGGGCAGTCAAGTCTTTTGCACTGCATAAATTATATCATTAGGTGTCTGAATATGGATTGACTTCTTCTCAAGACCTAAAAACTAAACATAGCTGAGAGCTAAATCCCATGACAAATGAAAGTTCTGTGCAAAGATAACAGACAGCGTGTAGCAAATGGAATTTCTAAAAACCACACTATCCTCCCATATACACCTGATAAATGGTCATCTAAATTTGGAAATTTGGAAAAAAAGGAATTTAATGTTGCTGCTTCAGGATAGCAAGGGTCAAAGAAAAAAAATGTAGCATATTATATTAGAAACAGAAAAGATTAATGCATTCAATTTAGTGTTCCGTGTACAGATGGGGGGAGGGGAGTAAACGATAAAATTAGATTAAACAGTGCATTAGGCTGTTCCTCCTGAGATCCTTATTGAAAAAAAAAAAACCTTTGTATTATATGAGGTCACATATTTAATGCTGCCTTTAAGGTAAGATTAAATGTTTATGGATTAAATAGGGAAAGTCCAACTGTAATGCTCCTTTAGTTTTTTCCCCGCCAAAACGTTCTTGCAATTAATTGTATTTTAAAAATAACTTATTATAAATAATAGTATATCTTGTTGAATAATAATCATTTGAATTGTACAAATAAAATATTAAGTAAGATTTGTATTTTGTTTGTTTGTGGTCTTTATTGTTGTTTGCTTTCTTAGTTTTACTACAGTCAGGGACCATATAGTCATTTTCCATGGGATACAGAACCTGCTAAATCATATGATGGCTTGATAAGATTGATATTTAATCTGGATAATGCATTCTTTTTAAAATATATCTGATGCATATCTAAACATTAAGTTTAGAGTGTACAGCGTGTTACTTTGATACATTTATGCATTGTAGTGTGATTGCCAATACAGTCATATACATCACATTACATGATTATAGTGTAATACTATTGTCTATAGTCATTATACTGTGCATTACATCTTTATGGATTATTTACTACTCATTATAAGTTTGTACCCTTAAACACCATTATCCACTCCCACATCCCATAACCACCATTTGCTTTCTATTTTTTTTTATAGGTTTAACTTTTTTAGATTCCACATATAAGTGAAATACAGGACTTGTCTTTCTCCTTCTGACTTATCGCTGTAAACATAATGTGCTCAAGATTTATCCATGTTGTAGCAAATAGGAGGATTTCTTCCCTCCTCATGGCTGAATAATATGCACCACATCTTTTTTTATCTATTCACTCATTGATGGGCATTTGGGTTGATTCCATATCCTGGCTATTGTGAATAATGCTATGATAAACATAGAAGTACATATATTTCTTGAAATCCTGTTTTCACTTCCTTTGGCTATATATCTAGAACTGGAATTGCTGGATTGTATGTAGATCTATTTTTAGTTTTTTTGAGGAAGCTCCATATTGTTTTTCAATGTGGTTGGACCAATTTACATTTTCACCAACAATGCACAGGGGTTTCTTTTTCACCACAATCTTGACGGAAACTGTTGTGTCTTACCTTCTTGATGATAGCCATTCTCGCAGGCATGAGGTCGTATCTCTTGTGGTTTTGAACTGCATTTTCCTGATGATTAGAGATGTGGGACATCTTTTCGTGTGTCTGTTGACCATTTTGATATCTCTTTGGGAAAATATCTATTTAGTTTTTCTGCCAGTTTTTGAATCAAATTGTTTGGTTTTTGTTTTGGAGTTGACTGAGTTCTTTATATATTTTAGATACTAATCCTTTATCTGATATATGGTTTGAAAAAATTTTCTTTCATTATGTAGGTCGTCTTTTCATGGTTTTTTTTTTTTGCTTATTTTCTACTGTTGCAGAAATGTAATGGAGGCAATATGCTAAACTCTGACATGCTTCAGAGTCACCAACAAGTTCCTCTCTTAAAAAATATTATTTATTTTAACTCCAGGATAGTTAACATATAGTGCTGTGTTAGTTTCAAGTGTATAGTGTACAGTATAGTGATTCAAAAATTCTATACAGTATTCAGTGCTCATCAAGATAAGCGTACTCTTAATTCCCTTCCCCTGTTTCACCCATCTCTCCACTCAGCTTCCCTCTGGGAATCATCAATCTGTTCTCACTAGTTAAGGATCTGTTTCTTAGTTTGTCCCTTTTTTAATTTGTTCATTTGTTTTGTTTCTTAAATTCCACACGTGAATGAAATCATATGGTATTTGTTTTTCTCTTACTGACTTATTTCACTTAGCATTATACTCTCTAGATCCATCCATGTTGTGGCAAGTGGCAACATTTTATTCTTTACATGGCTGAGTAATATTCCAGTGTGTGTGTGTGTGTGTGTGTGTGTGTGTGTGTGTGTGTGTATGTGTGTGTGTGTGTGTACCACATCTTCTTTATCCATACTTTATCCATACTTCCATAATTTGGCTATTTTCAATAATGCTACAATAAACATAGGGGTGCATATATCTTTTTGAATTAGTGTTCGCATATTCTATGGGTAAATACTCAATAGTTGAATTACTGAATCATATGGTGGTTCTGTTTTTAACTTTTTGAGGAATCTCCATGCCGTTTACTACAATGGCTGCCCCAGTTTGTATTTCCACCAACAGTGCATGAGGGATCCTTTTTCTCCACATCCTCATCAACACTTGTTTCTTGTGTTTTTTATCTTAGCCATTCTGACAGGTGTGAAGTGATGTCTCATTGTGTTTTTGATTTACATTTCCCTGATGACTAGTGATGCTGAGCATATTTTCATGTGTGTGTTGGCCATGTGTATGTCTTCCTTGGTGAAATGTCTGTTCATGTTTCCTGCCCATTTTTAATTGGATTATTTGGTTTTTGCGTGTGTGTTGAGTTGTGTAAGTTCTTTATATATCTTGGATACTAACCCTTTATTTAGTTAAATATCTTCTCTCATTCAATAGGCTGTCTTTTAGTTATAATTGTTTCTTTTGCTGTGCAGAAACTTTTTATTTCAATGTCGTCCCAATAGTTCATTTTTGCTTTTATTTCCCTTGCCTCAGGAGACATATATAGAAAAATGTTGCTATGGCCAATGTCAGAGTCATTACTGAGTGTCCTTTATTCTAGGATTTTTATGGTTTTAGGTCTCACATTTAAATCTTTAATCCATTTGACTTTATTTTTGTGTACGGTATAAGAAAGTGGTCCAGCTTCATACTTTTGCTTATAGCTCTCCAATTTTTCCTATACCATTTGTTGAAGGGTGTCTTTATACTATTGCATATTCTTGCCTCCTTTGTCAAAGATTAATTGATCATATAATTATGGGTTTATTTCTGAACTCTCTATTCTGTTCTATTCATCTATGTGTGTATTTTTCTGCCAGTACCATACTGTTTTGAATACTACAGCATTGTAGTACATCTTGAAATCTGGGACTGAGACTTTCAGTTTTGTTCTTTTTTTTTTTTTTCAAGATTGCTTTGGCTATCTGTGATCTTTTGTGGTTCCATACCAATTTTGGGATTATTTGTCCTAGTTTTGTGAAAAATGCTGTTGGTATTTTGATAGAGATTGCATTAAATTTTGAGATTGCTTTGGGTGGTATAGACATTTTAACAATATTTGTTCTTACAATACAAATTCATATTCAATTCATGAATACCTTTCCATTTGTTTGTGTCATCTTCAACTTCTTTCATTAATGTTTTATGTTTTCAGAGTATAGGTCTTTCACCTTCTTGGTTAAGTTTATTCCCAGGCATTTTATTATTTTTGGTGCAATTGCAAATGAGACTTTTCTTAATTTCTCTTCCTGCTACTTCATTATCAGTGTATAGAAATACAACAGTTTTCTGTATATTGATTGTTTATCTTACCATCTTTCTGAATGTATTTATCAGTTCTAGTAGTTTTTTGGGGGAGCGTTCAGGTTTTTTTTCCTAGTTTTTACTTAAATTCCAGCTTGTCAACATATAGTGCAATGTAAGTTTCAGGTGTAGAATGTAGTGATTCATCACTCACATACAACATCCAGTGTTCATAGCAACTTGTCCTTAATACCCATCACCTGTTTAACCCATCCCTCTTCCCATCTCCCCTCCAGTAGCCATCAGTTTGTTCTCTATAGTTAGGAGTCTGTTTTTTGGTTTGCCTCTCTCTCTTCTTTTTCCATAAACAGTATCTTGTCATCTGCAAATAGTGAAAGTTTTATTTCTTCTTTCCCAATTTGGACACTTTTTTTTTTTTCTGATTGCTACGGCTAGAACTTTCAGTACTATGTTGAATAAAAGTGGTGAGAGTGTCTTTGTCTTGTTTCTGATCTTTGAAGAAAAGGCTTTTCCCCCATTAAGTATGATGTTAGTTGTGATTTTTTTCTTATACGGCCTTTATTATGTTAAGGTATGTTTGCTCTAAACTTACTTTGTTGAGGACTTTTATTGTGAATGGATGTTGTACTTTATCAAACGGTTTTTCTGCATCTATTGAAATGATCCTCTGGCTTTTATCCTTTATCTTATTGATGTGATGTATCACATTGATTGATTTGTGAATATTGCGTCACCTGCATGCCAGGAATAAATCCCATTTAATCATGTTGAATGGTTTTTTAAAGGTTTGTTGGATTCAGTTTGCCAATATTTTGTTGAGGATTTTTGCATCTATCTTCATCGGAGATACCGGCCTGTAGTTCTCTTTTTTTGTAGTGTCTTTATCTGGTCTTTATCTGGGTAATTCTGGCCTCATAGAATGAATTTGGAAACTTTCCTTCCTATTCTATTTTTTGGAGTAGCTTGAGAAGAATCAGTATTAACTCGTCTTTAAATATTTGGTAGAATTCCCCTATGAAACTCTCTTGTCCTGGACTTTAGTTTTTTGGGAGTCTTTTAATTACTGATTTCAATTCTAGCAATCAGTCTGTTCAAATTTTCTATTTTTTTCTGACTCTGTTTTGGGAGGTTATATGTTTCTAGGAATTTAACCATTTCTTCTAGGTTGTCCAGTTTGATGACATACTTTTTTATAATATTCTCTTATAATTCTTTGTATTTCTGTGGTATCAGTTGTTATTTCCCCCCTTTAATTTCTGATTTAATTTGAGTCCTCTATTTTTTTTGTGATGAGTCTGACTAAAAGTTCCTTTCTAAGAACTAGCTCTTGGTTTCATTGATCTTTTCTATTGTTTTTTAGTTTCTATTTCATTTATTTCTTTTCTAATCTTTATCATTTTTTTCTTTTACTGTTTTGAGGTTTTGATTGTTCTTCTTTGTCTAGCACCTATAAGTGTAAGGTTAAGTTGTTTATTTGAGATTTTTCTTGCTTCTTGAGTTAGGCCTGTATTGCTATGAACTTCCCTCTCAGAACAGCTTTTGCTGCATCTCAAAGATTGTAGACTATTGTGTTTCATTTTCATTTGTCTCCATGTATTTTTTTTTTATTTCCTCTTTGAATTCTTGGTTGACCCATTCATTGTCTAGTAACATGTTATTTAACCTCCATGTATTTGTGTTCTTTCCAGATTCTTTCTTGTGGCTGGTTTCTAGTTTCATAGCATTTAGTCAGAAAAGATGCATGGTATGATTTCAGTATTTTCCAATTTTTTGAAACTTGTTTCATGGCTGAATATGTGATCTATTATGTACAATATTTTATGTGCACTTTAAAAAATGTGTATTCTACTGTTTTAGGATGGAATGTTCTGACTATATATGTTAGAATCATATGGTCCAATGTGTCATTCAAAGTCACTTGTTTGAATTTATGTTTGGGTGATCTGTTCATTGATGTAAGTGGGTGTGTTAAAGTCCCCTACTCTTATTGTCTTGCTATCAATTACTTCCTTTATATTTGTTATTAGCTGCTTTATGTATTTGGGTGCTATCATGTTAGGTGCATAAATAGTTACAATTATTATACCTTCTTATTAGATTGTTGCTTTTATGGTTATATAGTGTCCTTGTTTGTCTCTTGTTACAGTCTGTCTTTTAAAATCTATTTTGTCTGATATATATATTGTTACCCCAGCTTTCTTTTCACTTCCATTTGCATGGTAAATGCTTTTCCATCCTTTAACTTTCAATCTGCAAGTGTCTTTAGGTCTGAAGTGAGCCTCATGTATGATGAGTCTTGCTTTTTTAATCCATTCAGTCACTCTATATCTTTTGATTGGAGGATTTAGTCCATTTACCTTCAAGTAATTATTGATGGATATATATTTAATGCCATTTTGTTACTTGTTTTGTGGCTTTTGGGGGTATTTTGTGTTTCCACACAAATTTTAGGATTGTCTCTTCTATTTATATGAAGAATGCCTTTGGTATTTTGATGGGAATTGTGTTGAGTCTGCAGATAGCTTTAGGTATTATGGCCATTTTAACAATATTAATTCTTATCCATGAATACAGGATGGCTTTCCATTTGTTTGTATTTTCTTTGGTTTCTTTCAGCAAAGGTTTTTAATTTCATTGTACAGTTCTTTCACTTACTTAGTTAAATTTATTTCTAAGAATTTTATTGTTTTTGATGTTTTTTGGATGGAATGAATTTTATTTCTTTTTCAGATGCTTTATCATTAGTGTAAAGGAATGCAACGGATTTACCTATGTTGATTTTGTATCCTGACACTTTACTGAAAAGGTTGATTAATCCCAACAGTTTTTAGACTGATTGTTGGGGATTTTCTCTCTATGGAACATATGATCAGAAAATAATGAGTATTTTACTTCTTCCTTTCTGACTTGGATGTTTTTTACTTCTCTGTCTTTCCTGATTGCCCCTGCTAGGACTTCCAATACTATACCATACAGGTGTGATGAGAGTGGGCATTCTTGCCATTTCCTGATATTGGGGGAAGTTCTTTTAATTTCTCTCCATTGAGTATAATGTTAGCTGTGGGTTTTGTCATATGTGGCCTTTATTATGTTGAGGTATGTTCTTCCTGTACCCAGCCTGTGAATGGTTTTCATCATCAAAGGATGTATATTATCAAATGCCTTTTCTGTGTTTATTGATATGAGCGTGTGGTTTTTTTTCTTTCATTTTAGTGATGTAATATATTACATTTATTGATATATTACAATGCATTCATTGTGTTGGATCATCTTTGAATTGGATAAATCCCAGTAATGGTGAAAAATACTTTTGATGTGTTCATTAATTCAATTTGATAATATTTTGAAAATTTTTGAGTCTATAATCATCATGGATATGGCCTATAGCAATTCTTTTCCTATGGTATCCTTATCTGGTTTTGGTATCAAAGTAATGTTAGACTTATAAAATGAATTTGGAAGTGTTCTTTCTTCTTTCAACATTTGGAAGAGTTTGAGGAGGGTTGGTATTAATTCTTATTTAAATGTTTAGTAGAATTTTCCAGTGAAACTGTCTGGTCCTAGAGTTTTCTATTTTGGGAGGTTTTTTTCTTTTTTTTTTTAACTTTTATTACTGATTTAATCTCTTTAGTCATTATTTTTTTGTTTAGATTTTTTCTGTTTCTCCCTGAATTAGTCTTGGGAGGTTGTGTGTTTCTAGAAATGTATCCAGGGAAAAACAGTTATTGTAGTCTTGAGTCCAAAGAGACAGAAATCCTTCCTCTTCTGGAAGATCACATTCTTTTATCTTAAGGCATTCACTTGTTTGGAAAGGCCCACCCACACTATGCAGAGTACTTTGCCTTACTCAGAATCTATATTAAAAAAAAATTTTTTTTAATGTTTATTTACTTTTGAGAGAGAGAGACAGCACAAACAAGGGAGGGGCAAAGAGAGAGACACACACAGAATCTGAAGCAGGCTCCAGGCTCTGGGCTGTCAGCACAGAGCCCGAGGTGGGGCTCAAACCCACAAACCATAAGATCATGACCTGAGCCAAAGTCGGACACTTAACCGACTGAGCCACCCACGCGTCCCTCTCAAAATCCACTTTTATGTCATCACATCTAAAAAGCAACAAAGGCCTTGCAAGCTGGAGAGTATCAGGAAGATCTCCAGTCTTCTTTCTTTTTTAAGTCTTGACCGAGCGCTGAGGCCAGTCCCAGGTGTGGAAATATACAGTCTCAGCGGCACACATGTGAACCCCAACAGAAAATCTTTCTCTGGGTAAAAGCAACTTCCAAAGAGTCCCTTGTTCTCCTCTTAAAAGTTGCCCGGAGGGGCGCCTGGATGGCGCAGTCGGTTAAGCGTCCGATTTCAGCCAGGTCACGATCTCGCGGTCTGTGAGTTCGAGCCCCACGTCGGCTCTGGGCTGATGGCTCAGAGCCTGGAGCCTGTTTCCGATTCTGTGTCTCCCTCTCTCTCTGCCCCTCCCCCGTTCATGCTCTGTCTCTCTGTGTCCCAAAAATAAATAAACGTTGAAAAAAAAAAAAATTAAAAAAAAAAAAAAAAGTTGCCCGGAAAGGGAAAGGAAGTAGGATAGCCAGAATCACTTTGAAAAGGAAGAGAGATCTGAAAGAACCCAGAATTCCTGATTTCAAAACTCACTGTTAAGCAACAGTAAGCAAGGCTGTACGGTATTTGTGACAGGATCTCCACATCACACGGTGAAGCGTCCAGAAAAAAAAAAACCCCACATACATAGTTTTACCATATTGAGATTAAAAATAAATTATAAAACCAAAAAGTTACAAAAGAGTTTTAGAGCAATTTTTTATGTGATGTAATCCGATATACTAAATTCGGACTCCACCAAATATTGTGATATCACTATATTGGAAGAAAAAGAGGAAAGGGCATGTCTGTGTGCCTGGGTAAGGATTAAATTCTGGCTGTCTACTGTAGGTAGTCGGTGGATAATTCCCAATGTTAAAACACTAAGCAAACATCCTTTTACAACATGTTATTAAGAAATAGGGTCCTATACAACAGAAGAAAAGGTTAACACAGTTCAAAGTGGTTGTTTTTGTGCAATGGAGTTTGAGGCTGGGAGCTAGGCAAGAGCTGTTGTTTGACAATATAGTACATGTAGGACTTAGGGCATAGTTATGTGTAATTGTTCTCTAATATATAAAGGATAATACGTTGGATTTTAAAGGATGGGAATCGTTCTGGGGTAGGGAAAGAGTGAGAGCAAAGACTAGTTCTTTCAAACCAGGAGTTCTTAACCTGGAGGTAACAGTGGGTCTGGGGCGTTCAGGGGACTATAAAAGGAATGAGCTGTCTAGGGTAGGGGACTGTGTTCGGCAACAGTAGGACAAGTGCTTGGGTCAACTTTGAATGCCAGGCTGGCACGTTTGGACTTACAAGTCTGGAGGTTTTGAGTCCAAATGAGAAGTAACTGACTCTGTCCATGTGACCTGGAAAAAAAAAAATCACTCAGTCTCCAGGACCTCAATTTCATTGCTATAAAAAATAGGTAAATTATCTTCAAGAGTCACTTCTGATCGTATGATAAGACTCAAGTTCCGGGAGGATTAGTTTTGGCACTGGGAAAGGGAGAGATGCAAGCAGCCAGTCTAATTTGCAGGCATTAAAATTACTTGTTTTAGAGGCCAAGGAGAATATACTAGGTATTTATTTTTTGAAAGAAATGAAGATACCAGTAGGGTATAAGGCAAAGATTTGCAAACTCGTTGGTCACAGAACTCTTGAAAATTTCTTTTTTTTAAATTATGGTGGCTCCTAAAGAGCTTCTGTTTATTTAGGCTACTGATAAATATTTCTGTGTTAGAATAAAGCGCAAATGTACACAATCCCATACAATTTTGCGTTCCATTTCAGAGGGCCCCTGGGCTCCCCTTGTGGTTCCTTTATAGATTACAAGTTGAAAACCTCTAATACATTAAAGTTTGATGTTAAAGTAAACGTGTAAGGCAAAGATGGTTTTGCCAGAATGATTTGGACGGCTTTTAGAAAACCAGCTACGCAACTTTGGTTTCATGTTTTCAAGTGAAACAATTCTTTGGTGTAAGTCATGTTCCTGGACTAGATGACCTTTAAAATCTGTTCAAACCTAAGATTATATTTTTCTATGAATCACTCTTATTGGCTAGTTAGACCTGCTCTGATTTCATTGCTTCATTGCACCACCCTCGCTTCACTGGAATTATGTCCAACTGGCCTCATGTTTATTCCCCAGAAACTGTAGTCATAAATTTATCTTCCAATTTCCTTTGCTTAATTGGGAAAATGTCTAGTGAGTTAAAAAGTCTATTTCAAGGGAATAAAAAGCAATGGCAAATAGCCTATTTATTATACACATACATACTCCTAATGACATGGAACAGGAGAGGAAGTGTTTTTTGGCTAAAGCATTGCATTTTTAAAATTCAGAATTTTTTAAGCTAGTAGATTTCATTATTCTTCACTGACCCACTTTTCCAGTAGAAGATTTTCATGAAGAAGAAGAAAAAGAAGGAGGAGGAGGGGCGGAGGAGGAGGAGGGGGGAGGAGGAAGAGGAAAAGAAGAAGGAGAAGGAGAAGATGGGTAAGGAGGAGAAGGACGAGGAGGAGGAGAAGAAGAAGGAGGAGAAGAAGCAGGAACAGCAGCAGGAGGGAGGGGAAGGGAGAGAGGGGAAGGGGAAGGGGAGGAGGAGGACAACGAGGAGGAGAAGACAATGTCCAAGTGCACATCACAAATAACAAGGTCTTCTCTGTTGGGCAAGGGCTGCCATGCCATAAATCAGCACACACAGATATTTTCAGAAATGGCAAGAACTGGGACCGTGAACATATCATGTATTTTCCAGGACTTTAGAAAAAATTTGGAGGCAGATAATTCACCAAACTTCAGATTTGTGTTCCTATCGAGTGAAAGAGCCAGCTGATCACCATGAAATGCAGTCTTAAATGTGGATATTTTAAATATAGAGATGTTTGAAGGATGCCTGGGTGGCTCAGTTGGTTGAGTGCCTGACTTTGGCTCAGGTCATGAGGCTTGTGAGTTCGAACCTTACCTTGGTCTCTGTGCCGACAGCGTGGAGCATGCTTACGATTCTCTGTCCCCCTCTCTCTATGACCCTCCCCTGCTTGTGCTCTCTCTCCCTCAAAAATAAATAAACATTAAAAAAATAGAAATGTTTGATATTAGAAAAGAAGAAGTTCCGACTCCCCCCTCCCCCCACCGCCCACTTTGGTTTATATATTTATTTAGAGAGAGTGTGGGGGAGGGACAGAGAGAGGGAGAGAGAAAATCCCAAGCAGGCTCCACACTGTCAGCACAGGGCCCAATGCGAGGCTTGAACCCACAAACCACGAGCCCATGACCCCAGCTGAAATCGAGTCAGACACTTAACCACTTAACCAACTGGGCCACCCAGGCACCCTCAGACTTTATTTTAAAATTTCAAGGCTTATCATAGAGAGAACTCAGATCTCTGAAAAGGACGAGAGGTACAGTTTCCAGGTTTGCTGGGAAGAAAATTCAATTCAAATAAATCAATAACCATCCTCTGCCCAAATTTTCTCAGGGTGCAATTTGGTTTAGTCTGAAGCTTAAGTCAACTGACATGTTATCTTTCCAGTTGCCTTTCTGCCTTGTCTTCTTCCCTACCTAGCTTGAAATTCTTGCCGTGTGAAATTCCTGGTGAAATGCTTCTTTGTAAGCTAGATTGGAATGCTAGCCCTCTCCTGCTAAGGAGGAATGGATCAGGGCATTAGTGAACTACTCTTGTTTCTGAGTACACTCTAATGTCTACACTCTAATGTCAGTAAGAAGAGACAGAGAAGCCTATATCCTTGACTCTCCCTTCCCACACACAGCCCATCCCCTTCTCAGAAAAAGGGAGTTTGAGGGCCTCAAGTGGAGGGAACAGGCTTAGGAGTAGCCAGCACAGAGTGCCTTCAACGCCTGGGCAGCGGGGATGCCCAGGACAGACGTCACCTGCCTTACGTCTTTTCCGCCACGGGTGTAAGGAAGAGGGAGCCTCTAAAATTACTGTCTCTCTTCCACAAGGTAGGGAACCCCAAGACGGTGCGTGGAAGAACTAGATGTTTTCTTTCTGATGGTGTCTCTGAAGGTTGTCGCCTGGCCCCACTCCTAAGCAAAGGTTGAGTTGAAGGGTATGAATACAGCACATCAGAAGAAGAAGGAGTCATGCACTCAGAAATGCAAGCACGGCAGAGAGGAACACCTTTCTCGGTCTGAATGGCGTTCATTAGCTCGTCCTCTCAAACCCGGGACAATTCCTTCTCCCTCACGAAATACGCTTTCTGGGAAATCAAATACTCTAAATGTTAAGAGAACGTGGATCAATGGAACCCATGGGTTGCTGATAAAGTCGAACAATTGTTGGGGGAAAACAATCCGGCCTCACTTGTGGTGTGAAACAAGCCAACAACCAGCAAGTCCGTTCTGAGGTGATCACGCTGGATGAGGTGCGACAGGAGCGTCCAGGAGCCACGGTCAAGACAGTTCAGAGCAGCTCCATTCAGCCTTCTGAAGAGCCTGAAACAACCCCCAATGTCAACAAGGAATACAAATAAATGCACTCTGGTCTAGTCATACAAAGGCCCAGAACACAGCAGGAAAAGTCAACGATCTCTACTCCGTAAAACAGCACGGATGAACTTTAGGAACGGATCCTCTGGAGGAAAAAAGAGCAGGTTCCAGAAATCTGTAATGGTATGGGATCATGTTTATAAAACTCAGAGACTAAACACCGTGTTGTTTAAGCATCCAGACATATGCGATCGGTAGGATCTTTTTTATGATAAGCGTAAAATTCTGGATGCTGATTAACTGGAAGTGGGGTCGGGAAAGCAGACGTGTAGGACTAGGAAAGAGGAATCTAGGTAGAGGCCAATTGCTGGAAGCGTTTCAATTCTCAGAATGCAGATACTTTATAAATTGCAAAGAGGCGAAGGAGAAAGGAACTTAAGGGCTGTCCTCTCTCATTTGTATCTGCTCCTCCTCAAGGAAAAGGGAAATAAAGAGCTGAGAGAGCCCGATTGTCGGAGTTGGGTCCCAACTGATGCTCTCTTCTGTCTTCAACCCACCGGAAGCATCCCGGGCAAAGCTCCCTATCGACTCCAGACGTGAAACCTGCATCCAACGGCTCATGGGAGGCTCTTTGGCTGCCATCAGCTGCCTCCAGAGAATCCACTCCTTCTCTATGCTTGTCGACTGGGTCGTAGCTCAGCTCGAGTCTCCGCAAGATAAGCTCAACAAGGCAGAACATTTCCAGCTGTTGTGGTCAGACAGCAGCAGGTTCTTATCTGAGGACAGCAGGGCCATGTGGCACAGCGCAGCAGGGGCAATGTCAGGGGAACCATGTGGTCTCTGTACACAGTAGCAAGGTCCCATAGACAGCAATTAGCACCAGGAGAATGAAGATGAACGGGACATATACATAACCTTCATAAAAATGTCACAGGGAAAAAGACTCACAAACCATATGGATCCGTGCCGGGGCTCTCCCAAGGATGGCCTTTTATATTCCATGGGTCCAAGTGATGGCTTTTTAAAAGAGATGTCTGTTCACTGCTGTGTCTTTCTGGCCAGATCTACGGAGAGAAGTAAAGGAATAGGCTGCCTGTGTGGGGTTGGTTGAAACACGAACACTTCAGCTTCGACGTTTCGTGGCTTTCTCAGCTCCCAGTTTTCGGTTAGGTTGTCTGATCTGCGTACGTTGACAGTGAATTAAGTGGATCGCCCCACCTTGTAATACTTTTCTCGTTTGCTTTTAGTGATGTTGTTCTGAGCCTGTATGTCAAACGTACCCCCGTCCGTTTTCAAAAACACCAACGCTAGGCGTTCTTCATTCTACGTGAAGACATAAGCTCTCACTGACTGAGTTAAGCGGAAAAATCGTTATTCAAAAGGACTTTGTCCCACTCAGAAGATCACCGACCAAGGTGGCTGCAGGATCGGTCCCAAGACACAGGAAGGCACTAAGGAAGAGCCTGAGCAGAACCATAGCCAAAATCCAGCCATAGCAAGGGCCCCGATGTCAGTACTGACACTTCCAGCCACCACAAGATCACAGGGTTCTGGAAACACTGCTTTTACTGGCGCTTCTGTCCTCCATGCCCCTCCTGGAGAAGTGAGGGTCAGGTCACCAACACCACGGCCAGGATGCAAAATGATTCTAACTTTTCTTTAAGACATCACTTCCTAATTCAAAGTTCAGAGATCATTATTCAATTAATATATACTGAGCACCTAAAACGTGTGCGATGCCACTCTAGAAGCATAGAATATACCCCTGAAGGAACAAACAAATGCTTCCATCGTCTTAGAGTTTACGTTCTTGTGGAGCTTGGGTCAAGTGCGGCCCCAAGAGACAGGCCATAAACAATAGATAAAGTAAAGGAGTAAATTATGTAAAAAGTGATGGTAGGTGATAAGTGCTTTAAGAAAAAAGGGAGCAGAGCCAGGGGGGAAGGAAGGTGGAGGTGTGAGTGGGTGTTGATTTCAGGTGGCGATTTTTAAACGGGGTAGTCTGGGAGTTCTCATGGAAAAAGTGACATTACAGCAAAGATTGCAGAAACATAGGGACGTGAGATCTCGTTGTGGCCACTGAGGAAAATACAATCAGGCACTCGGACCATGAATTTCAGAGGGCACAGGGAAATGGTTTCAGGGATCAGAGACGGTAGGCGAGGCAGCCGGGTAGGAAGTGTGTGAATGTGATGGGGAATAAAAGGAGATAAAATGTGAACTGGGAGCCCAGAGCTTTTGGTGATGATTTATATAAACAGGAATAGCAAGCTAACTGTGAGTATTTGTTGGATGAATTTAAGGCAGAGAATGTGCATTAGGGGAATCGGAAGGGGAATTGGAAGAGGCTGCAGTTAGTTCCCTGTTAGTAGGAGTAAGGAAATCTGGGGTAGCTGGGTCTTAGTCTCAGGTTGTAGGTCTCTTTTGACCCTTAAAAGTGGTAGCAGAAGTCTTGGGGGGAAGAAATGGCGACAGACCCAGTGCATTTCCTGGAGAAGAGGGAAACTTACCCTAGGTGCCTGGGCTCTGCCCTGAGTCCTGCTGACAGGAGTGGCTATAAACTGAATGTTTGCATATCCTCCATATGTACATGGTTAAATCCTAATGTTCAATGTGATGGTGCTTTGAAGGTGGTACCTTTGGGAGGTGATTAAGTTAGGAGGGTGGGGTCCTCATGAATGGGATTAGTGCCCTTAGGAAAGAAGTCCCAGAGGGATGGCTGGGAATAAGCCAGGAAAGAAGCTCTCATCAGTCACTGAATCTGCCAGGAGCCTGATCTTGGGCTTCTAGCTTCTAGAACTGTGACAAATAAATATTTGTGGTTTATAAGCCCCCTCGTTTATGGCATTTTGTTACAGCAGCCTGAATAGACTAAGAGAGGAATTGAGATTTTCAGAGAAGCTAATAGTATTCCCAGTGTATGGTCCCTCTCTTGACTCGTGATGGGGTAGAAGGTCTAGGTGATCTCTGTGGGGTCATAAGATTGGCTGCACTTAGGGCAGGTGCCTAGTCTTATTCACAAAGGAGGCTGGGGAATAAAATATCTGACCCATATGATGGAAAATCTCCAGGTAATCCACAAGGATTTCAGTGCTGGACCATCAAAAAGAAGGAAGATATTCACATTTTTTAGTTTCACTTTTTTTTGTTTGTTGTTTTTTTTTAAATATAATTTATTGACAAATTGGTTTCAATACAACACCCAGTGCTCATCTCAACAAGTGCCCTCCTCAATGCCCATCACCCACTTTCCCCTCTCCCCCACCCCCCATCAACCCTCAGTTTGTTCTCAGTATCCAAGAATCTCTTAGGGTTTGCCTCCCTCCCTCTCTGTAATTTTTCCCCCCTTCTCCTCCCCCATGGTCTTCTGTTAAATTTCTCAAGATCCACATATGAGTGAAAACATATGGTATCTGTCTCTCTGACTGACTTATTTCACTTAGTGTAATACCTTCCAGTTCCATCCACATTGCTGCAAATAGCCAGATTTCATTGTTTCCCAATTTCAAGTAGTATGACATTGCATGTATAAACCACATCACTTTTTAAAAAAATAATGAAATTTTGTGTCTTCTAACATATAGAGTCCCTTTCCATCACTTTCTTTTCTTTACAATTTATTTTAAAGTGTTCAACCTCACTCCCAGAGAAATAGAAATTGAAGCAACACTAAGGTACCATTTCTCACCTATCAAGACTGACAAAAATAAAAACACGATGACATATTCTGTCAGTGAGGCTATGGAGAAGCAGGCACTCTCACACATTGCTGGTGTTTTAGCCAGAAATCATATCTCTAAAAGTAGGCAACTACCTACACCTATGATGTTCATTGTAGCGTTGTTTGCCTTTGCAAAATATTGGAAATAAACTGAACATACAAACACAGGGAGTGATTGGAGAAATGATGATAAATCTAAAAAAATGAAGTACTATACAGCTATGAAAAAATGGGAGAAGATCTCCGAACCGATTGGAATGATTTGTAACATATACTCACAAGGGACAAGGTGAAAAATGATACCTATGTATGCTACCTTTACTGTTAATAAAAAAGAAAGGAATATAAGAAAATACTCATGCATCTACTCATTTGCACAAAAGAAATTAGAAAGAAAAATCAGAAGCTAAACAGATGGGTTACCTAAGGCTGTGCATGTTTGCAAGGGTGAGAGGGCACAACACTTCCCCAAGAACACCTTTTGGTGTATCTTTGCCTTTTAGGAACACAGTAATCATTTTCACAGGTATGCCCCTCTCCCACCAATAAAAATATAATTTAAAGCAATCAGCATATGGGGAGCTTCAAAATGGAATACAAACACTAACAAACCACCGTAACTGTATTACAAATGATAAACATAATCACACCGCAGGGGATGGAGAAGAAAAGAATATACCTAACTAACCCTGGAAAACAGTATTTTGACTAGCTGCTATAAAGCTAAAGATGAAAATAACTGTATAAAAACACTGTGCTTTAGTTCGTACATCTGTTTCTTACAGGGTTTGGGTCAGCAACTTTGAAACTATTTCATGTATAGAGTACATGAATATGTGGAATAAATATGTGAATGTATTGTAGCTAATGAGAGCCAAGATTCTCACTATGGGAGAAATAAGTTAAAAAATAAGGCAAAGGGTTGGGGCGCCTGGGTGGCGCAGTCGGTTGAGCAGCCGACGTCAGCCAGGTCACCATCTCACGGTCCGTGAGTTCGAGCCCCGCGTCAGGCTCTGGGCTGATGGCTCAGAGCCTGGAGCCTGTTTCCGATTCTGTGTCTCCCTCTCTCTCTGCCCCTCCCCCGTTCATGCTCTGTCTTTCTCTGTCCCAAAAATAAATAAACGTTGAAAAAAAAATTAAAAAAAAAATAAGGCAAAGGGGAATCTGGAATGAACATTCAGGTTTTGGGTTGGAATCAGAGGCACTCATATGAGTTTGGGGTTTTTAACATATATACAGACAGATAAACATAGAATTAAATATAGATGCGTATTCACGAGTGGGTCAGCGCACACACATGTATTTCCCTGATCTATCTTCCGAGAGGGCTTAGGAGCAATGATATCTCAGTAGAATGAGCACGTCTTCCACTCAGTTATTGTGTTCTGAACACAATTAAAAAATGACCCGAGTGGCTGATTCCAGGAGTGGGACAGCAAAAACACAAGATAAACCTGATACTAAAAAAATAAGGAAACTCAAAAAGGATGAGGGCATGTCAAAGGGCACAGGTAGCAGTTTCCAATGGCCAAAGGGAAACAATTTGACCAACAAATAAATGACTGTATTGGATTATAGCCTACAGACTAAAATATTCATGACAGCGTGTTGATATAAACAATTGAATAAGTAAATAGATTGAGGAAAAGTGACATATCCACCTTACATTATAAATACAATTAATAAAGGTAGAAAGAAACAGAAATAGAAACTCACCATTTGGCAATCACCACAGTAATAATTCCTACATGCAAAAGGCATTGATGGCTCACTTGGAAGTTTGAGGAGGGACAGAGTGTTTACATAGGTTCAAAGTAGCTCTCCCAAGATATTTACCAATTGGAAAGGGGCAAATAGTCACTACCGTGGAGAATCTCAGGAGACACCACTTAATCAAATGTTTAAGCTTTACATCACCAGTCGTAAGACACCACTGACAACACGTGCCCTGTGTGTAAGATGCATTCAGGACAAAACTTTGTTTCTGTAGTATTCTAGCCGAAAGCTGTATAACTTCAATTTATTTATTAGAAAACATTGGAAAAACCAAAACAAGAGATATTCTACAAAATGGCTTACTGTTCTTTTGTGTTCCTCTGAGGAATAACTTGTTTCTAGAAGACCTTATCACCTTCTTGCAACTTATTGCCAAACCAATATCTTCTTGCGTATTCATTTGTCCTTTATTCTGGTCCACAATCATTACATTTGTAGTGGCCCGATAGACATTATTATGTGAAAGTCTTGTTATTACAACAATTTTATTATGTGTGCAACCCGATTAGTATTTTCTGCCTCCCCATGACATTGGTTCACAATATAGATTATGTCATGCTCATTGTAAAGGATGAACACATTGCAGCAAAGACGTGGAATGTTTGGTAAGAGCGATGAACGGCAGAGCAGAGGAAATAAACTTCTACAAATTTTAGAGACTTATCACATGGATGAAGATTTTGTGGTTCAACAGTCTGGGGCGTCCTGGGCACAACCCTCGTGAGGCAAAAGACAGGTTGCTATTTCTTGGAGAGCTGCCTGGAACTTCGACCGTTAGTATCAACATGAGTGTGCTAGAGGTATCCATGGTGGGTGAGTATATAGGATAGAATGTCTCCTGAGCTCTACCAGAAGAGTCACAGTTCGGACCCCCAGCATTGTAGAGCAAAGTCATGCTTGCTTTAGCAGAGAACGAACTCCTTGCTGTTCAAAAATAGTTCCTGGTATGCTCTTGTACTCCTCTAGTTACTGAGTGTCTGGCCTTGGGACGCCAGTGACTATTATCCAGGGAAAAGCCGGTTGAAACCCTGGATGTGGCACAATCCCTCGACGGTTATCTGGTGACGGGTCCATTACATCAGACGCTTTCCACCCTGGATGGGTGACACTGATGCATACTCACCGGAATTGACACCTACCCTGACTAGGGATTGGCCTTACCTATCTGCCGTGTCTTTGCCAGCACAAGAATCTGAGGAATAACAAAATGCCAATCCGTTATTACGGTATGACATGTAACAGTGACTCAGATCAAGGTCTCGTGCCGTGACAAGAGACACATGGCTCCAGGCTACAGATTTTATTGTTCAGAAACACCTGAGCTAAGGCACCAGCAAGGTGGGTTGTCACAACCTAGGATGTGGTATGCTTGCTTATCCAATACCTGATATCTGGTACTGAGTCACTAGAATAATTGGGTCAGGGAACCACACTGCAGAAGTAACATAGGACCCTCTCACCATCACAGTGACCCTCTTTTAAAATTTGGGTTTCCCATCCCTGACCTGTCAGATCAAAAGTACCAGTTTCTCTTACTTGACACATCCCCAAAGGCAAGGGAATTAAAAGCAAAAATGAACTACTGGGGCCCCATGAAGATAAAAAGCTTCTGCACAGCAAAGGAAACTATCAACAAAACTGAAGGGCAACCGATGGAACGGGAAAAGATATTTGCAAATGACATATCGGACAAAGGGCTAGTATCCAAAATCTGTAAAGAGCTCACCAAACTCCACACCTGAAAAACAAATAATCCGTGAAGAAATGGGCAGAAAACATGAATAGACACTTCTATTCTAAAGAAGACATCCAGATGGCCAACAGGCACATGAAAAGATGCTCAATGTCACTCCTCATCAGGGAAATACAAATCAAAACCACACTGAGATATCACATCACGCCAGTCAGAGTGGCTAAAATGAACAAGTCAGGAGATGATAGATGCTGGTGAGGATATGGAGAAACGGGAACCCTCTTGCCCTGTTGGTGGGAATGCAAACTGGTGCAGCCGCTCTGGAAAACAGTGTGGAGGTTCCTCAAAAAATTAAAAATAGATCTACCCTATGACCCAGCAAGAGCACTGCTAGGAATCGACCCAAGGGATACAGGAGTGCTGATGCATAGGGGCACTTGTACCCCAATGTTCATAGCAGCACTTTCAACAATAGTCAAATTATGGAAAGAGCCTAAATGTCCATCAACTGATGAATGGCTAAAGAAATTGTGGTTTATATACACAATGGAATACTACGTGGCAATGAGAAAGAATGAAATATGGCCTTTTGTAGCAACATGGATGGAACTGGAGAGTGTTGTGCTAAGTGAAATAAGTCATACAGAGAAAGACAGATACCGTATGTTTTCACTCTTATGTGGATCCTGAGAAACTTAACCGAAGACCATGGTGACGAGGAAGGGAAAAAAAAAAGAGGTTAGAGAGGGAGGGAGCCAAAGCATAAGAGACTCTTAAAAACTGAGAACAAACTGAGGGTTGATGGGGAGTGGGAGGGAGGGGAGGGTGGGTGATGGGTATTGAGAAGGGCACCTTTTGGGATGAGCACTGGGTGTTGTATGGAAACCAATTTGACAATAAATTTCATATTTAAAAAAAAATTCCAGTTTCCAGGAAGGGAACACTTTTACTAGAGGACACACTAAATATTTCTCTGAACTTACAGCTCTAACTACCACCTGGTCATTTTGGTTTCCTCATGTCAACAATGAAAGGATTAATTTAAAATCATTGGCTCTATTTCCCTAAAGATCTAGGGTTGCTACCACATCATGGGAACAGAAAGGGTCAGTTTAATCCAAGGCATTTCTGGGTTGTCTGTTTGGTTCTGTGCTTGGTGATAATGGTGAATGCAGGGAGATGTAACAATTGCAGCTATAAAAAGGAAAGGTATGAAGAGCTCAGACTCTTTGGAGAAGAAAGCCTAGATCGTGCTGGACAAGCAGCCTGGACAGGGTGAGGAACAGACAGAGAGCAAAAGAACTCTAGAATGCTTAGTAGAGGAATGAGATGGTAAATATCAATTTCAGACTCAGAACAATAAGGGCAGGTAGCTTGTTGCACTAAGCCTTTTGCATTGAATCCTTTTAGATAATGCGGCTGGTCATGACCTAGAAAGGAACTTGGTGCTAAGCTTGACTTAACGGGATCAATCAATGGAGGGCACAAGAAGATCTACAAGGCACAAAGGGCGGACTACATTATACGCTTACTGTATACAACTGAGATCCCCCGCATATTTCCACTAGCTTTGCTCAGATGCTTTTCGACAACACCTCACTCAGGCCTGGGCCACATAACCCTCACTTCCAACCCCAGAATACCTCTGATACTGCAACGGGGGGGGGGGGGGGGGGTGGTTTCTTGCATGAACCCACTTGGCATTCATGAATGACATTCATGACAAACCAGGACTGCAGGGGAGTTAGTATCTGTGGGACCACTTTGACTAACATGGGAAACGGATTCAATTAATAAATCCTTCTCTCTTTTTGTCCTGTGGCTGGACAAATCTTAGACATATTCCATGAGGCTCCTGAGAAGTTCCTGGCATGATGGAGTACCCATCCACATGGTGATGGCCAATTTAGTATGCACCCTTAGATTAGTCTTCCCTTCCTCCCTCTCTTACTCCCATGTCCTTCTTCCTTTATCTCTGGGGTCACTGCCCAAATAAACTATCATCATGTAAGGCTTTGTCTTAGAGGCTCCTTTTTGAGAAAGCTAGGTTAAAATAGATTAGAGAAGAGATTCGAGCTGGGGAATATAACTGATCAGAATTTCATTTCACTTACTCTGAAGGGATTGTAAGTAAGAAATTTCATAGGCTTGGCTATCATGTGCTTCTTTTGTGAACACCTAGATATGAAGCTAGAGAAGTTTAACCACCTGATGGAGATGAGGCCATTTTTACCGTCCAGTTTCCTAAGAATACAGCGGGGTTCCAGTGGTCCGTATCGACTCAGTGCACCCCTCAGAGAACCCTCAAGAAACTGTATTTATAGCCAAGTTAAATTCTATGCTCAGCTTATCAACATTATAAAACACTTTCTCCTGTATTTAAAAAACATAATATCAACAAATCAACTTTAGTGTTTTAACATTAAAATCTTGTCTTTTTTTTTTTTTTTTGGTTGGGTCTGAAAATGATAGCACTTCATTTGTAATGAGTCTGAACCACGAATGCCCTCTTATAAAAGTCCTCAGTTTGTTTTTCCTCCATAGAACAATAGCCAGATAAACTTGCAGGGAATCCATTGTTAAAACATGAAAACTGTCTTTGATGATTTTAACTATACCATGTCATAAAGTAATTTTTATTCAAACACAAGAGAAAAGTCTACACCCTTATTTTATTTCTGTCTTATTAAAGAAAGATCTAAGTATTAATTTAGGAAATCGCCAACTTTAAATGCTAAAGGGGATGATTGTTTAGGTACCAATAAGTCTCAAATCTATCTTGAATATGTCAGCATGATAAGAAAAAGAGTAATGAATGAGTTATAAATCTGCATTGCCGTCACCAATAATTGTTTTAAACCAGGGCAGTATGTTTGGGTTTCATTTAAATCAGTCTACGACAGAGAGCGCGCCTTACCAATAATTAGAAAATGCAACTGAAAAATCCTGATACTATAATCTCTCTACACCACATCTAGGCCTGCCCTTCAAAGCAGAACCCAAAACATGCCTCTCTGGTTCATTTTCCTTTTCCCAAGTTCACGTAGAAAAGATATTGAAGACCAGAGCAAGACCTCAGCTTTACCATACAAACTCAATTCCCAGAAATTGTTTCACTTAAAAATTCAACCTAGCTTAATGTGATGAGGTCGATTGTTTTTTTTTTTGTTGTTGTTGTTGTTTTTTGTTTTTTGTTTTTTTTCAGTCACAAATATGTGAATCAAAATTTTCTACCTGGAGATGCAACTAATAATTGATCACGATAGGTCAATTAGAATTTGTCCAAAACATTTTTAGATTAAAGGGGAAGAAATTTTAAATGGATAAGAGGATAAGAAACATGTGAAGGTACACAATTTATATAAGAGAAAAATCGTTCTCTTCATACATAATTGTTGCAAAAATTAAATGTGAACTCTGAATCCTACATCAAGTAAGTGACCACACATAAGCCAACTACATCATCTAGGTGAAAACTCAAGATAATGACTTTTATATCAGTTCTACGTGTGAGAGGCACTGGTATTTCTGGAACACATTGACAGTTTACAGAGAATAAGAAGGATAATTGATATCAAAACTATCCAAGAATTCTACACCATGTGGTCATTGCACTTAGAAAGTTTTAGGGGTACCCAGGTGGCTCAGTCGGTTGGGCCTCCGAGCTCGGCTCAGGTCATGGTCTTGTGGTTTGTGAGCTTGAGCCCTGCATCAGGCTCTGTGCTGACAGCTCAGAGCCTGGACCCTGCTTCGGATTCTGTGTCTCCACCTCTCTCTGCCCCTCTCACACTCATGCTCTATCTCTCTCTGTCTCTCAATAGTAAACAGACGTCAAAAAAAATTTTTTTTTAAAGAAAGTTTTAGGCACCACTAATAACCTTTTAAAACATACAAATAATGCAAACATTAAAATAATGAGCATCGAAGACTAGATATTTACTAGCGTGCCATATTTGATGTACCTGTGAACAGTTCATGCATATGCGTGCTGTATTTTTACTACCTATGTGTTCAGTCACAAACAGCACATATTATTTTGTTTTTAAAATGTGAAGCAACTGACATCATGCTGTAGGTATTCTTTCTGCAATGTGTTTTTGGCGTTACGTCCTTAAGATTTTTCCGTTTCAAAATCTAGTTTTAATGACTGCAAAGTTTCCACTGCATGTGTTTGTTGTTGTTGTTGTTGTTGTTGTTTATTTCAGTTTATGTTGTTTGGTTTTTGTTTCAACAACCAGTGCTGCGGCAAACCTCCCAGCACACGTCTCTTTATGCACATGTGCTAGAATAGCTGGTTATACTTATACATTTTTTTTAAATTTTTTATTACGTTTCTTTATTTTTGAGAGGCAGAGAGAGACAGAGCGCAAGTGGGGGAGAGGCAGAGAGAGAGGGAGACACAGAATCGGAAGCAGGCTCCAGGCTCTGAGCTGTCAGCACGGAGCCCGACGCGGGGCTCGAACTCACCAACTGTGAGATCATGACCTGAGCCCAAGTCGGACGCTCAACCGACTCAGCCACCCAGGTGCCCCATATAACTATACATTTTTAATCTTATTGGGTGTAGAGAGGCAGTTCACCATAGAGCAGACATACTGCTTTTGTGAGCTCAGGTCTTGACTCTGTCATTTACTCTGTGTGTAACTTTACCTCTCTCTCTCCTTTTTTAATTTTTAGTTTTTTCATTTTTTAGAGAGGGAAAGAAAGAGCATGAGTGGGGGCTAGGGGGCAGATGCAGAGAGAAAGAGAATCTCAAGCAGGCTTCACCATCAGCACGGAGTTCGATGAGGGGCTCGATCCCACGACCCTGGGACCACCATCTGAGCCAAAATCAAGAGTCAGAAGCTCAACCAGCTTGAGCCACGCAGGGGCCCTGACTCTAGTTTCTAGTCTCTAAAATGATGATGGTAATAGTAACCGCCTGTGACAGAGTGCGTGTTGTACTCCAATGTGCTTTCTCCCCTTTGTCCATTTAAGAGTCCCAGCTGCATTCCTGGCCTTCCAGATAAAAGTTACATTTCTCAGCATTGTTCCAGAGAGATGTGGCCACATCATGGTTAATGGAAGCGATGTACATCCCTGGGTATGCTTGTCTGCCTTTTGCCCCTTTCTGCTCTCTGGGTAATGGTGAGAAACAGAGCAGAATCTCTGTATAAAACCTAGTGGAGTTGCCCTGTTAACCACCTATGGCTGGACTGTTCTAGAAAGATAAATAGATTTCTTTCTTATTTAACTACTGGGTTTTTACTAGTCTCTTTTTTATAGAAGTCCAGTTCACACCCTAAGGAAACAATTTGTAACATTGTGTATTAAACGACAACTCTTAGAACAGTGCTTAATGAGTATCAATTATTTTTTATCACGGCAATAGACAAATTGCTTTGTAAGGTGGTTCACTAATGTATAAACTTCCCCACAATGATCCAATCTTCATGTTTCATTCCATTTTTTAATATTTTGGCCACTTCTGGATGTAAATTTATTTTTATTAATTGATGTTTTCTTATTAAGCTTTTTGAAAATGAAGAACAACATTTAGAAAAGTGCACAAAGCATCAGGATATAGCTTAATGAGTATTTACTAAGTGATAATACTAAGTGATGATATTTACTAAGTGTCAATACTAAGTGATGATCAGAAGCCAGAACACCAGAACTCATGACTCTTCCCAATCATTACCACCATTCTCCCTAAAGGTAAGCATTATCCTGGTTATGGGCTGAATTGAAGTCTTAATCTGCAGTACTTGAGAATATGACTATATTTGGAGAAAGGGTAATTAAAGATGTAATTTAAAAAAAATTTTTTTTAATGTTTATTTTTGAGACAGAGAGAGACAGAGCATGACTGGGGGAGGGTCAGAGACAGAGGGAGACCCAGAATCAGAAGCAGGCTCCAGGCTCTGAGCTGTCAGCACAGAGCCAGATGCATGGCTCGAACTCACGGACCGTGAGATCATGACCTGAGCTGAAGTCGGACGCTCAACCGACTGAGCCACCCAGGCACCCCTTAAAGATGTAATTAAGTTAAAGTGAGGGCATATAGATGGGCCCTAATTCAACACGAGTGGTGCTCACATAAGAGATTAGGACACAGATGCAAGCAGAGGAAGACCATGTAAGGACGCAGGGAGAAGGTGGCCATCTATAAGTCAAGAAGAAAGGCCTCAGAAGAAAGTATTTTTATTATTCTATACTTAACCCTCTATTCATTTGTCATTTATTCTTTTTTACTACTCTTTTACTGGTTGTCCTAAAGAGTAAAACATGATTCCCGATTTATTACATTTTAATATAAACTATTACTTTTACCACTTCCCCAATAATACTCTTTTCTTATCTATTGTTATTTGTGTTCTACTTCTTCAAATATTTTCAATCACACAACATATTAAACAAAATATTCGGCAATCATTCAGATGTATTTATATATTTATCTTTTTCTGTATTCTTTATTTCTTCCTGAATTTCTATGCAGGCTAACGTTTTCTGCCTAAAATATTAATAAAATTTTAATTAGTGAGACTGCAGGTGACCGACTCCATTTTTATACATCTGAAAATATGGTTATTTTACATTAAATTTTGATGGGTATTGTTGCTCTGTGTAGAATTCTAGACTGTTAGTTATTTTCTTTCAGCATGTAAAAAATGCCATGCCATTATCTTCTGGTTTCTAATGTTTGTTTTGAGGGATTAGCCATTAGCCTTTTTCTTGCATTTTGAATGCAACATATTTTCTTTCTGGATGCATTTGTTATTTTCTTTGTATCTGTATCTTTGTATCTGTATCTTTGTATCTGGATCTTTGTTGTGTCAGTAGTTTTATTGTGATGTATATCTTTGTGGTCTTTCTTTGTATTTATGTCTATAATTCTTGTGGTTCATAAAATTTTTTGAGTGTGGTTTGATATTTTCTATAAATTTATGAAAATTTGTAATGATATTTCTTCAAATAGTTTCTGTACCATTTGATCTCTTTTCTCCTTTTACAAATATTACCATTATTACACACATTCATCTCTTTTAATACATGCTAGACATTTTCATCATGTCTAATATACTTCTTACAATACATTCTATACTCTCCCTCTTTTTTCTTTTTCTTCCTATGCTTCATTTAAGCTCTTTCCTGCAAATGTATCTTCCAGTTCACTGATTCTCTCTTCAGCAGTGTCCAATCTTCTGTTAAATCAATTCATTAAGTTCTTAATTTTGGTTATTATATATTTTAAAACTGTATTTTTTTATTTAATTCTTTTCTATGAATTCTAATTCTCTGCTGAAAGTCTCTGTCTTGTCATGTATTTTTGTTGAACATACTAACCGTAATTATTTTAAAATCTTCCTTTGATGGCTCTAATATTTGAATTTCCAATCAATCTGTTTCTATTTTCCCTCTTTTTTCCTCTTTGTTTTAAATAATTGGATTTAGTTTCTAGTATAACTAGTAATTTTTACTAGATGTCACGTGTTGTGTATGAAAAGTTTAAATGTAATTTGAGTCTCATGATAATGTTAATTTCCTGCACAGAGAACTAACTTTTGCCTTTTTTTTGTTTGTTTTAATGTTTTATTTATTTTTGAGACAGAGAGAGACAGAGCATGAACGGGGGAGGGGCAGAGAGAGAGGGAGACACAGAATCTGAAGCAGGCTCCAGGCTCTGAGCTGTCAGCACAGAGCCCGACGCGGGGCTCGAACTCACGGACCGTGAGATCATGACCTGAGCCGCAGTCGGATGCTTAACTGACTGAGCCACCCAGGCGCCCGTAACTTTTGCTTCTAATAGAAAGAAATTAGAATAGATGTAGGTCATCTTAAACTACCTTGGGTTAAACTAATTCCAGGTATTTTTTAGTAACTGTGAGAGGTAGTTAATTTGCAGTTTCCTTAGTCTAAGGGAATATCTTTCTTGGGATCTCACCTGAATGCCCAGGGCATTTTACCAGGATCTTCTATAATGAGGCCTGAACTCCAGTTTTGTCTCTATAGCTATGTGACAATAGTCTCTTGTGAGTGTGGAAAATTCTGAAAAGGTTTTAAATATCGTAGTTACTAGCTTTTGTTTGGCATTTACTGTCTTGGTTGAAAATAACAAATTGGCAAATATTCAACAAGGCGGGCAACAGTGAGTGTTGAACTTAGCTCTTTGTTCTTCCTTTGATTTGGGAATTGGCTCCTGAAGTCCTGTTTTGATTATTCTTTGAAGTCTTCAGACAGATTTTAAAATTTTTCCAGACTTGTTTTCTTTCATGTTAAAAGATTTAGTCTCATGTAAGTTAGTCAGCTGTAGGCAGAAACACACACCCTCTGACTGTTATTTTAATTTGCATGCCCATTTATTGTAGTGAGATTGAGGTTACTTTTATATATATACTGATCATTGTATTTTCTTCTCTGTGAATCCTTTGCCCACTTTTTATTGGGTTGTCTCTTGGTTTATGTTGCATGAAGAACTCCAGATACTATTTGGGGGAAAGGAGACTTTAATATGTCTGCAAATATCTTCCTCTAGTCTGTGACCTGTCTTAATTTTTTTTATGTTATCATCTGTCACACAGAAATTTTAAATTTTAATAGATAAATTTCAAACATTTTTCTTTTATAGTTTGTGGGTTTTGTGTCTGGTTTAATAAATTCTTCTGTTTCCGGATGTCATAAAGATGTCCCCCTAGATTTTCTCCCAAAAGTTTTGCAGTTTTAATCTTCATATTGAGGTCTTGAATTTATCAGGAATTCACTTTTACTGTGCTGTCTTATGTAGGGATAGCCAAATGTTCTAGCACCATATATCAAAATGGCAAACATTTCCCAACTGTTTAGTAATGCCATTGTCAGTGTTTTCTTTTACAAATTAATTTCACTTAAAATTAATTTTAGTATTCTTATGTGTTAATGTTATTCACATTTTTTTTTATGTTCACATAACGCTTTAGGGACTGTGATCACATCTTGTTTCTCTTTGCTTCTCCCAAACTCTTTAATGTTCATAAAAATTAAGTCCAAGAAAATATTTTAATAGGTATATTGACATAGATTGATCGATGCTATATATTGACAAACAACATAGCACTTTCTATCTATCACAAAATTTACACTCATGATTTCTATCAGGTCTTGCACAAATTTTCAAACATATGCAATAAAATATTCATTTTTAGTTACTCTAAAATAAAGCTCTTAAAAAACACATTATTAGTACAGGCTAAGATTTATTGATTACTTATTTTGTGCCAGGGAATGTTCTAGGAACTTTGTATGTGTGTTGACTCATTTATAAAAAACACTGTAAGTCAGGTTATTACCAATATCAACATTTTTCATACTGAACTTCACACTGAAGTTTCACTTATGTTTATAAAGATAGGCAATGCAGAACTACTTTATTTAAATCCACCTTTTAAAAAAATGTGTATTTATTTTTGAGAGAGAAAGGGAGAGACAGAGCATGAACGGGGGAGGAGCAGAGAGAGGGAGACACAGAATCCAAAGCAAGCTCCAGGTTCTTAGCAGTCAGCACAGAGCCTGACGCGGGGCTCAAACTCATGAACAGTGAGACCGGGATCTGAGCCAAAGGCAGATGCTTAACCAACTGAGTCACTCAGGTGCCCCTAAATCCACCTTATTTTAATTTGTAAAACAAAGGAAGCATTACTTCAATATGACTTTCAGGTGAACATTGAACTAGAAATATATTTTTAAATAAATCTATAATTTTTTGCGGCGTGTGTCCACATCTACAGTTCAATTTATGAATGCTTTTATCATAATCATCAATATAATTTATTGGAAGCTAACCAGGATTGTGGTACTGCAAAGGTGTTAAAATTAACTTGAAACTATGGAAAGCTCTTGGTATGTCTCACTTTCACTAGTCTTCCCTTGATAATGGCCACATTTCAAGGGATAATGCTCTTTATGTGCTGCTCCGGTGGTTAAAAACACATTTCACATAAATGGAGTAAAGGGCATTTAATGAACCGAGCCCTATGCATGTGAAAGCCAACAGCAATATTAGAAATGGTGTTTATTTTATAGCCCAGAAACTGCATTTTAAATGGTAGTATATGTTTATATGACAGTTCTATTAAATATAAAAGAGTCCCATTACAAGGGAAGTCCTTTACACAGGCTTTTTATATGGTCTAAATAGCATACCCAGCCCTGCAACTCCTCATTTGAGACGTTTTTAGAACCTTATTTATGTTAAAGCCATAACAAACTAGCAACTAGAAAACTATAATGGGCACACGCGGCTAATAAAAAATGAGATTGTTGAAAATACTTCTTAATAGCGACTAAGGAAGAATCCTGATAAAACAAAGTCAAGGCTTGGTGTCCGTGGAAACCTGCCATCCCAGTAATCACAGACCACAGGTACTCCCCCTTTTCCATCTTCGTTGCTTTCTTGGCTGGACACTAAACAGCCAATGCACTTTAAGGTTGGTATCTGCACTATTTTTCATTCTAGTGCCTACTAAAACAGATGTGCTCCGGTAAAAAAATCCTAAGATTATTATTGTTCCTCCCTGCACTGATTATTTACTGAGTAAACCTCCTGGAGAATTAGGGCAAATGCTCTGAAACTGGTCCAAGGGGGAAGAATGCCAGCATGTATGCGGACACGAGTCTGCATATATGTGTAAATGTGTGCATGTGTGTTTTATATGTAAGCCCTAGACGCTTGAAACCTGGATCGCTTCTCGGCTGAACTGCTATGTTTAGACAAGCTAGCTAAAATGAACAGGTCAAACCCTTTATTTATAGCGTAAAAACTATTTGATCTAGGGTAGATATCAGCTCTACAGTCAAACATGTGGGCCAAAGTCATTTTTATTGCTACATCGTGCAGCATTCTGAAATGGTGCATGTGGCCATCCATGTGAGCGGAGGAAAAATTCCCACAGAAGAGTAAGCCATTCAAGTACGAGATGTTGCTCAAATCACCAAAAAACCAGTGTGTGTTTATATAAGTGAGAGCGCAAAGCAATGGAGAAAGGAATGACTTTAATTTCCGAACTGGTAGGAATCTCCGAATGAGTTTTGCTCACCCGGGCTCGGGTAGCGCACGGCGAGGCAGTAGCTGAGGAAGACACCAAAATAATGCCATTTTTTGCTATACTTGGGGATGCTAGAACCCAGTGGAATATAGTTTGAAAAGGGCTCACCTACTGTAGCTATTTATGCCATGACAAATGGCTCAAAAGCCATACGTTTTTGGAGTTGGATGACACCTTTGAAGTCAGTAACATTTACCTCTCACCTAATGTGGAAATTTTCTCCCCAACATCCACGACTCCTCCAGTCTGCTTTTCAGTGCTGGGAAGCTCATGACCTTAAAGTTGTCCAGATTCACTGGTAATGAAATTCTTTACCAGACAGTTCCCAACCCGGGGATGCTTAATTTATGTCAGATTGTCACTTAAATAAAAACGGCCATCCCCAAACAGTTGGCTCATCTTATCAGCTTCCCACTGCTATTTTCAGAATTTCCCTTTATGACAGTGAAAAATCATTAGTGTGTGTGTATATATACATAAAAATATACATACATATACATCTATATATATCTACATATTTTCAGCCTGCGTCTTCCTGCTGAGCTCCTGAGCCTGTTGTAGTGAGTTGAAGAAAGAAGTGGGAGAAGCCATGAGGCAATAGATTGGTTTAGGTTGGAAAAGCAAGAAACTCTTTGTGGTGACCTGGAAAAGAACGAGAAACCGGTACACAGTGGCAAGAGTGAGCCAGCCTAAGTAGAGTTTCAGGGAAGTTTTGTAAGAAACGAAATTTCCAGTAGAGAAGTCTATGTTCACACAAATATATATGAACAAGCTTTTTAAATGTAATTTATTATTAAATTGGCTTCCATACAACAGCCAGGGCTCATCCCAACAAGTGCCCTCCTCAGTGCCCATAACCCATTTTCCCGTCTCCCCTCCCCCCTCCCCCATTAACCCTCAGTTTGCTCTCTGTATTTGAGAGTCTTTTATGGTTTGCCTCCCTCTCCGTTTGTAACTGTTTTTTCCCCCTGCCCTTCCCCCATGGTCTTCTGTTAAGTTTCTCAAGATCCACATATGAATGAAAACATACGATATCTGTCTTTCTCTGACTGACTTATTTCACTCAGCCTAACACTCTCCAGTTCCGTCCACGTTGCTGCAAATGGCAGGATTTCATTCTTTCTCATTGCCAAGTAGTATTTCATTGTATATATAAACCACATTTTCTTTATCCATTCATCAATTGATGGACATTTTAGGCTCTTTCCATAATTTGGCTATTGTTGAAAGTGCTGCTATAAACATTGGGGTACATGTGTCCCTATGCATCAGCACTCCTATAAACAAGTTTTTAAATGATATCATATTTACTCATTAATCTATAATTTGCCTTTGACCACTTTATCTATTATGGACAGCTCTGCAGGTTTTCCATTAAAGTCATTTTTAATAGTGCAAATATTCCATTTCATTGATCCTTTGTAATTTAATTAGCAATCGAGGAACATTCAAATTATTACCAATACTTTCCCCCTATAAACAATGCTTCAACAATCACTCTTGTACAATAATCTTTTTTTTCCCTGTAGAAAAAATTCCAAAATGTGGGGTTATTGGGTCAAAGATTATGTACAGTTTGTATTTTAATGACATTTGCAGATTCTTTTCTTGAAATACTTCCTGAACACGAGTACTAACTTCCTGTCATTGCACTCTCACTGGGTATTATTCATCTTTTTAATTTTCTTTATTCTGACACTTGAAGTTCTATTTCCCTCATCTCTTGTAAATCCTTTGCCTAGCTTTAACATTTTATTTACTTTATTCATTTGTTGATGTTCTTTTTCATATTGTTTATATTTGTTGTAGTTTCCTTCTTCCTTTCCTTCCTCCCTCCTTCCTTTTCTCCATCAAGCTCTTTCTTTTTTTCTTTCTGTCTTTTCTTCCTCCCTCTTTCCATCCTGCCTCTTTTCTTTTCTTTTCTTTTCTTTTCTTTCTTTTCTTTTCTTTTCTTTCTTTTCTTTTCTTTCTTTTCTTTTCTTTTCTTTCTTTTCTTTTCTTTTCTTTTCTTTTCTTTTCTTTTCTTTTCTTTTCTTTTCTTTTCTTTTCTTTTCTTTTCTTTTCTTTTCTTTCTTTTCTTTTCTTTTCTTTCTTTTCTTTTCTTTTCTTTTCTTTTCTTTTCTTTTCTTTTCTTTTCTTTTCTTTTCTTTTCTTTTCTTTTCTTTTCTTATTTTCCAAGGTTGTGTTTTTCATCTAATCTTGTTCATAGTGTCTTTATCATATCTCAAAGTTTTTAGGTGGCAAAACAAACATGCCAATCTATTCTCACATGTCTCCATCTCGTTTAATAAAGTCTTTGCTCTGTCACTAGTCTGGGAATTCGTTATTCCAATGTTCAGAATTGAACCATACACTTTTACCATACACTACTGTGTATGGATAGGGATACATAGCAAAGGCTTGTTTGGTCCCCTTTGGTTTATTATTACTCAAACACAACATACAAAGAAAGTTATTTTAAAAAAAAATAAACAAGGGGCTCCTGGGTGGCCCAGTCGGTTAAGTGGCCGACTTCGGCTCAGGTCATGATCTCGCAGTCTGTGAGTTCGAGCCCTGCATCGGGCTCTGTGCTGACAGCTCAGAGCCTGAAGCCTGTTCCAGGTTCTGTGTCTCCCTCTCTCTGACCCTCCCCTGTTCATGCTCTGTCTCTCCCTGTCCCAAAAATAAATAAAAAAAATTTTTTTAATTTTTAAAAAATAAACAAAATACAAAAATATATTTTTTAAATATTTATTTAGTTTTGAGAGAGAGACAGACAAAGCACAAGCAGGGGAGGGTCAGAGAGAGAGGGAGACACAGAATCTGAAGCAGGCTCCAGGCTCTGAGCTGCCAGCACAGAGCCCCATGCAGGTCTTGAACCATGAGATCATGACCTGAGCCGAAGTCAGATGCCTAACTGACTGAGCCACCCAGGCACCCCCCAAAATATTTGTAAAATATAAAGAATTATTTAATGTTACAGCCTGGAATATTTCTAGCTACTGATTAATTGTTTTCTTAATTTTAATTCCAGTATAGTTAACATGCAGTGTTATATTGGTTTCAGGTGTACAATCGAGTGATTCAACGGTTCTCTACATTACTCAGTGCTCATCGTGATAAATGTACTCTTAACCCCTTCACCTACTATTTCACCCATCCCCTCACCCACCTCTCCTCTGGTAACCATCAGTTTGTTCTCTGTAGTTAAGAGTCAGTTCTTGGGGCTCCTGGGTGGCTCAGTCTGTTAAGCGTCCTTCAGCTCAGGTCATGATCTCCCAGTTTGTGGGTTCAAGCCCTGTGTCGGGCTCTGGGCTGACAGCAGAGACTGGAGCTTGCTTTGGATTCTGTGTCTCCCTCTCTCTCTCTGCCCCTCCCCCTCTCACAAGCTCTCTCAAAAATAAATAAACATGAAAAAAAAAGTCTGTTTCTTGGTTTGTCTCTTTATTCTTGTTCCTTTGTTTTGTTTCTTAAATTCCACATGTGAGTGAAATCGTATGGTATTTGTTTTTCTCTAACGTATTTCACTTAACATTATTCTCTCTAGATATATCCATATTGTTGTAAATGGCAAGATTTCATTTTTTATGGCTGAGTAATATTCCTGTGTGTGTGTGTGTGTGTGTGTGTGTGTGCACGTATCTTTATCCATTCAGCAATTGATGGACACTCGGGCAGCTTCTGTATCTTGGCTATTGTGAATAATGTTGCTATAAACATCAGGGTGCATTTATACCTTTGAATTAGTGTTTTTATATTCTTTGGGTAAATACCCGGTAGTGCAATTTCTGGATCTCACGGTAGATCTATTTTAACTTTTTGAGGACACTCTGTACTATCTTCCACAGTGGCTGCATCAATTTGCATTCCCAACAGCACACAAGAATACCTTTTTTTCATATTCTCACCAACACCTGTTGTTTCTTTGTTGTTGATTTTAGCCATCCTGACAGGTGGGAGGTGGTATCTCTTTATAGTTTTGATTTGCATTTCCCTGATGATGAGAGATGTGGAGCATCTTTTCCTGTGAACTGACTGATTGTTTTAACCTATGGCATCTTTTTCTATTTGTACAGTAACACGGTTTGGGCTAAGCTCAGTATTTCATTCTCTTCCTAAACTTTCATGACTTTTAAAATTATACTACCTGTGCTTTAAGGATAGCATCCCCAAGTTATTCTAGGGCCCTGAATATGGCATCTTTGGACTTGGAATATGAAAAAAGTGTAAAAAAATAAAATGTTCTGTCTTTCCTTATTCCTCATCTCAAGATTTCATTCCTTCTTAACCAAGCTGGTTGTTCCTCTTTAGAAACTTTCTCCCTGGAAAGGTTCTTACAACAATACAGTTTTTAAATATGGGATAAAAAGACAGTGATATATGGACAACAGCAATTCATATTCTTTTAGCTCTTTTTAAATCTGATTTAGGATTAAGGATACTAGCTGGCATCATGATTTGGGGGAGAAATGTTAGTTTTTTACTTCTGTTTTAAGATTCTTACGTCTACTAGAACAGTTAAAACAACTTTGAAACCAAAAGGTAAAGTTAAAGGACTAACATTACATGATTTCAAGACATATGACAAGCTACAGAAATCAAGAGAGTGTGACCGTGGTGCTAAGATAGAGAAATGGAACATTTGAACAAAATAGTTTAGCAAATGATCTCTGCATAATAAACAGCTAATTTTCAACAAAGGTGCAAAGGCAATTCAAATGGTAAAAGGATCATCCTTTCAACGAAAGGTGCTGGGACAATCAGATATCCATCTGCAAAATAAATAAATAAACAAACAAAACTTTGATGCACCTTCACATTGTATGCAAAAATTAACTCAAAATAGGTCATAAATATAAATGCAAGACCAAAAACTACACAAGGTCTAAGAGAAATCTAGGAAAAGACTTTTATGACCTTGGATTAGGCAAAGATTTCTTAGATGCAATGCCAGGAACACATTCCATATCTTTGCTAAGTATACATTTGATTTAAAAAAAAAACTAGTATCTAGAACGTATAAAAAAAATCTCATAACTCGATAATATGAAAACAAAGAATCCACTTTTTTTTTTTAAATGAGCAAAAGTTTTGAAACACACACTTTACCTAAGAAGATAAACGAGTGGCAAATAGGCACTGGAATAGATGTTCAATATTATTAAAGAAATGCACATTAAAATTACAATGCAAGAGGGTAGAGGTTCTTTGTAGAGAGTCACTGTGGCTTCTTTTTCAACAGTTCTCCTGTAGAACTCACATTCCAAACTCCACCCCAACTAGCGAGTCACTCAAAGCTGGCTCCACAACACTTCCTCCCAGATCCTGTGGACAGTCCCCAGGTCTGCCGTGATGACCAGCCCCCCCTCACCCCTTGCAGGAACACCAGAACCACCACCAGGACTCAGAGGTCACTGTTAATCACCAAATTGATCCAGGTCTCTGCATCTCCTTCATCTCCCTGTCCATGTCTTAGTAGTTTGCCATTAGTGATGAGGTTTTAAATGACTCGGCCAAAGGTTTTCTTCACTGATTTCATGAGAAGAAGGAACACGCTGAAAATTGATGAAGCTGTAGAAACAAGAAGGCAGTGACGTCTTCCATCAGGATATCAAGAAACCAGACTGACCAGGGGGAGTGAGTTGACTGCAATATATTATATATATATATATATATATATATATATATATATATATATAGTATATATATACACACTATATACTATATATACTATATATATACTATATATATACTATATATACATATATATTATATATATACTATATATATACTATATATACATATATATTATATATATACTATATATTATATCAAGTATATATATAGTAATATATATTACTATATATATTATATCAAGTATAGTATCTATAAGTATATACTATACTTGATTAAAAAAATAAAATAAAAGCTGTGAGTTGGTCACTCCTGGACCTGCACAAAATGATCACTGAAGAAAATGGACACCAATTTGTGTCATTTCATCGAGACTTGTTACCTGAATAAGCAGGTAAAATCCACTGAAGAATTGCATGAGCCACTGTAACCAACCTGTGTAAGGTGGGGTCCTGGAACCTGGCATTGCAGAGCCTGTCTTCGACGACCACACCCTGGGACGTTGTGACGCTGATGGCTAAGCCCAAGGTTGGCTTCCCCATAGCCACGGGGGGGTGACTTCTATCACCAAGGCCATGCATGCATTTGCTTTTATCTCTACCTTTTCCATGAGTTGTACCAAAGCATCAACTTAAGTTCTTTTGTGCCATTCTTTCAAGCAGAGCAATGCTGTTATGCCCCTCCTCCAAAAATACCCTACAGTCAAATAACACTTCACTGCACACCTATTAGAATAGCTAAAGTTTCAAAAGCTGACCATATCAAGTATCAGCAAGGAAGTAGAGGTCAACACGTTACTGGTGGGGATGTAAAATGACGCGACCACGTTGGAAAACAGGCAGTTTCTAAAAAAAATTTTTTTTAACGTTTATTTATTTTTGAGACAGAGAGAGACAGAGCATGAAGGGGGGAGGGGCAGAGAGAGAGGGAGACACAGAATCGGAAACAGGCTCCAGGCTCTGAGCCAGCAGCCCAGAGCCTGACGCGGGACTCGCACTCACGGACCGCGAGATTGTGACCTGAGCTGAAGGTGGACGCTTAACCGACTGTGCCACCCAGGCACCCCGAAAACAGGCAGTTTCTTAAAAAGTTAACCATATACTTACCATGTAACCTGGCATGATCTGGTAGAGATGTACTTAAGAGAAAATGAAAGCCCAGGTCCCTATGTACGCAAATGTTCATGAGAGCTTTATTTATAACAGCTTAAAAGTAGAAACCATTTCAAACTTCCATCAAAAAGTGAAGGTACAAACTAAGTATGGTATATCTACCCCATGGAATACTACTCAGTAATAAAAATGGATGAAATATTAGTAAATGCTACAGCATGAATCATGAATCTCAAACTAACTATAACCAAGCGAAAGAAGGAAAGAAAAAACACATCCTATACGATTCCACTTTTGTAAAGTTCTGAAAATGCGAACCAATGCATTCTGACAGAAAACGGATCAGAAGTCGCTTGGAGAAAGGGGACAAGGAGGTATTATAGGTAGGGATTATGAAGTGGTGCAAAGAGAGTTTTGAGGGTGACGAGTATATTCATTATCTTGCACGGGTAGCTCAAATTCTACACCTTAAATAGGTGCAGTTTTTATGTGTGAGCTATGCCTCAATAAGGTGTTCAAAACCAGTCTCTGTGTGGCATAAACTTACCATAGGTCTATCTTTAAATACCTTTTTAAAAGGATGCTTTCAAGTGATAAGCCCAGCACAGGGGTGAGAATACTGGGAACAGCAGTGACCACTCCCCTCATTTTCCCAGGGTTCTGGCCGTCAGCTGTCAGGCAGGTAGCTCTTTCTAGCTTTCAGATCCAAGTTCATGCAGGGTCACCGCCGTTATTGGCTTGCTCTTTCATTGCTTATCTTTTTCTCCCTGACATATTCTTCTCAGGGCTTAGATTCTCAATGAGGTCTTTTAAAAAAAGATACGTGTAAAACCGATAAACACCCCCTCTTTCATTTATTCCTTAAAAAAAAACATGCCAGTTTTGAATGTAAATGACACTGGTTTGGGGGTTTGTTTTTGGTGTATTTTTTTTATCATTTAGAAGTATTAAATTTAGCTTTCCATTTGACATTTTAGAAGAGAAATCGGATAGCTTACCATCCTTTCTTTTCCTTTTTCCCCTTTGTATTTAATGAGCTAATTATCTTAGTTAAGTACAGTTGATATACAATGTTACAAAAGTTTCAGGAATACAACATAGAGATTCAACAATTCTATACTTGATGCACTACTCACCACCATAAATAAAGTGTAGCTACCCTCCGTCACCATCCAACATTATTACAATATACATTTCTGTGACTTCCTTATTTTATAACTAAAATGTTATACCTCTTAATCCCAACCATCACCTATTTCACCTCTCCTGCCACCCACCTCTACTCTAGCAGCCGCCAGTTTGTTCTCTGCATTTATGAGTCTGTGTTTGTCTTTTTTGTTGGTTTGTTTTTATATTCTGCATGTAAGTGAAATCACATGTATGACTTATATCACTTAGCATAATACCCTTTTGGTCCATCCATGTCGTCACAAATGGCAAAATTTCATTCTATTTTTTGTGGCTGAGTAATAATTGCCACATTTTCTTTCACCATTCATCTGTCAGTGGGCACTTTGCTTCCATATAGCTCGGCTGCTGTAAATAATGCTGCAGGAAACATAAGGGTGCATATGTCTTTTCAATTAGTGCTTTTGGGTTTTGGGGGGCAAATACTAACAGTGGAGTTACTGGAATTTATGGGATTTCTATCTTTTTTCAAAAATGTGATTATTTATTTTTAATTTAGTTTCTTTTTTAAATGTCTAATTAATTTTGAAAGAGTGCAAGCGGGGAAGGGGCAGAGAGAGGGGGACAGAGGACCTGAAGCAGGCTTTACACTGACAGCAGCGAGCCTGATGTGGGGCCTGAACTCTTGAACCACGAGACCATGACCTGAGCTGAAGTTGGATGGTCAACCGACTGAGCCACCCAGGTGCCCCTATTTTTTTTTTTTAATTTTAGAGAGTGAGTGCACATGAGCAAGGGAGAGAGGCGAAGGGAGACAGACAGAGAGAGAGAGCGTGCGGGAGGGTCCCAAGCTGGCTCCATGCTGAGCGCGGAGCCCTATATGGGGCTCGATCCCACGATCCTAGAGTCATGACCTGAGCCAAAATCAAGAGTGGTGTGTTTAACTGACTGAGCCACCCAGGTGCCCCCGGGATTTCTGCTTTTAATATTTGAGGAGCCTCCATAAGTTAACATACTTTCTAATGAAAATTGGTGTAAGTAGATGCACTTTATTAATTTGGCCAAGAAAATTAAAAAGCTCATGGATCCCGTCTGGTTCTTGATTAATTTCAGCCCACAGTCAAGCAGCCTCTAGTGACAAACTGTTTTCTCCTTCTGGGGAAAGCATTCACTAGCTCCATGGGCTTCAAGGAACCAAAATTCAAAGACCACAAGATGAAGATACTTCTCTGTGAAAATCCGTCCTGCTTGTTTCTGTGCTAGAGGCTGTGTGTCTCTCCCCTGACGGGGCCCCTCTCTTTATCTCTTTCTATGTGACTGTGTGTGGTCTCGTTACATGTCTATTTCTCCTCCCTCTTCTCCAGCTCTCTTAACTATCTCATGAAGTTAAAATGGTTTTTTAAAATTATTTTATTAATTGAAGGGGATGTTTGGATTGCCTTCCTTAAAAGTAGATGGGCAGCATATTGTATTCCTTTTGAAAAACCACTCCAATGAGAATGGAGCAAATAAAACTTAGTTGCTGTATTTTTTTTACATATATGGCCTTCAACCTGCTTTTTTCTGGGCTAAGGACACTGCTCTCCCCATCTCTCCCTGCCAGCTAGAATGTTGCAACGTGTAACAATTTGGTGGGTTGTTATAGTCCATAGATTTATTTGCCGATGATGTCAGAAAGTGCATTACCATAGAGTGACAGTGTGTTTGTTATTTTTCTCCTTAAGACTTTTTTTTTGCCCATTTTAATTGTTAATCAAAAATATGACGATTAAAATAACACTAGTCACAGGTATTTTTAAAACTTGCTTATTTTACAGAATTGTAATCTTCTGAATAAGGACTTGGTAATCTATTTTGATTTTGAAACCAGTTGTGGTCAGTGAGAAATGTCAATTTTCTTATATTGGCCTTGGCTACTTTTCACATCTTTGGATGAGAGGACAATTGTGACCACACCATTTGCACTGACAGAATGTCAAAGACACTGGTTTTAGATACTCAGGTTCCCACAGTAGAAGACCCCTGAACTTCTCAGAAAATTTACTTCATGAACTATTGCTAATCATCTGTGAGTCTGGTGTTCTACCAAATAAAACATAAGATCATGAATAATGGACTTTATCAACAATTAAAGTGCAATATGAAATAATAATAGAGCAAGGCAAATGAGAGTGATTATAAAAGAGTTTTGGAAACTCTAAGCAAAAATCTTATAAATTGATCGAGTCGATTCTGCAAGGAGATTAGGAAAAAACCAAAACACTGCCTAAAATCCTTTGCCTCTTATTCTATGTACATTTAATTATTTTAGTCACAGGGAATAAAATAACACAAGACAGGGGAAGTTTTTATTTTAGATTTTTTTTTAGCGTTTTATTTATTTTTGAGACAGAGAGAAACAGAGCATGAACGGGGGAGGGGCAGAGAGAGAGGGAGACACAGAATCGGAAGCAGGCTCCAGGCTCTGAGCCATCAGCCCAGAGCCGAACGCGGGGCTCGAACTCACAGACCGCAAGATCGTGACCTGAGCTGAAGTCGGACGCTTAACCGACTGAGCCACCCAGGCGCCTCGGGAAGTTTTTATTTTAAACATGAGCCGGAGGGAACTCTTTTGCAGCTCGATTATTGTATCATCATCTCTTTCCAACTCTGCTCTTACTCCATGACTTTCTGCTAAAGAACAGTTATAAAATTTCTAGAATTACACCCACCTGCAGCAGCAAGATGTAAAGACGGGGAGTATTTCCAGAAGTGAGGGTTCAGCCCCATTCCCACTGACCTCTGGGCATATGAAACAGCCTTGGAGTGGCAAGACTCTAACACTAGACATCTAGAGGGAGCGCTCACCTCCGTCCCCTCCCTAGCGCCCCCGGGGCTTTCCTGTCCCTGCAAGAAAGCAATGACATCTGCGCAATGAATCCTCCTCTACCGACAGACCACGAGGCTGATAGAACGTTTTATCAAATCTGAGACAAGAAGCAGCCACCAATAAGATGAGGGGAAATCTCAAGGGCAGCTCAAACAGATGTCAGCCTTGCATGTTTCCATAATGCAAAGAACACACACTTCTCGGAAAGGAAGGGCCAGCATGCTTTACCCACAGTACTGCGGATCTCAGAGTGAGACTAATTCCACATGCCTGCCCGGGAAGGGGACCTGGAGGCTGCAGCCATCCCTAGGATGCTTAAGCGACAACCCCTGGCAGCAATGGCTGATGTTGGTCTCCTCTTTTGGTGCCTAAAGTCAGCGCTAGGCTGGGGAGCCCGGCACAGAGGCATCCAGGTCTTGGACTTTTGGGTTGAGATCAGTCCCAGGATTCCTTACCGTGTCATCCCATTGGCTGTCGAAAAGTCAAGAAAGCAGCCCCCACCATGCTAGTGCCATCTGTGCTGCCCTAAGCCTCAATATAGGCTCTGGTCAACTGGAAGCAGGGAATATTCTTGCTGGCCCCCAGCCCCGGGAATGGTCTGAGCTCAAAGACATTCGCCATGTCAAATGGACACCAACCTAGGAAGAGGCAGAGCTCAGCTTACCTGGGAGGGGGAGCTGGTATTAGGAGTAAATACTGATTTATATCAGGTGGATCAAGCTGAGGATAAAGATGACTGCAACCGAGGCAATTGTGGCCTGACTGGGTGATTAGGAATTCATCGGAACCTGTCCAGGCTTAAAGGATCGTGCTAAACCACAGGAAGGAAGATGCAAGGCTAGGGGCCTCTAATATCGTATTAGTGATAGTCATCAGTCGAAGTCTTTCTAGGTTCCACACCTAGATAGATAGTTGGTGGATATGTGTTCATCCACAATAAGTATTGCAAGCCATATCAGTAGATATGCATATCAGTGAATATTTATAAAGAGCCTATTCTGTGCTGGATTAAACGTTAACTGTGGGGCTATAGCTGAGGGCCAATCCGCGATAATCCTTACTCTTGTGGAGCCTACATTCCATTCAAATATCCTCTTCATGTTATAGATGGTGATGCCAGGGCTCAGAAATTTTAAGTAACTTGCCCAAGGACACACAGCTTGTACGTAGTGCAGTGGGAGAGATTCAAACTCTGATCCTCTGACTCAAATATCTTTCTTGTAAGCTCTATGCTAGCAAATTTAAACTGTTTTCTTATTATACACATCATATTTGACATCCACTATGTACTATACTCTCAAAGGCTGTGTGGGCTGTATTACTGATAAAACCGGATTTTAGTTTTTCTCTCTCATTCAGCGTTAGGAAAATGCACCTAGAAGAACATGAGTGTTATAGGAATCTTCAAGGATCCGCTCTAATTTATTTCATTTTAAACAAATATTTCAAAAACATCACTGATACAATTATCACGAGTACAAGCCTTGCCTTTAAGTGTTAGACCCCGGTTATGCCACAGTTAATGCGCTGTTTGCCAACAGACCTTGCCTATACGTCTGCTAGACTGTCCTATGCTCTGCCTAGTGGGCCAAGTGTGGGACATGAGGGGAAGGCATGATCGTTGGTCCCAGAAAAGAGTTCTTCATCTCAAAATTGCAGAGCTATTTGGCAGTCTGATAATCTCTTTTTCCTCTACCCCTGGAGGATTAAAGGGCCAGGTTTTCTAGAGCCCATTTGGCCCGTCTCTCATAGCAGAGCCTTGGAGGGATTCCATTTTCTGACTGAGGAGGAATCTTCAGTATGGAAAGTGTGACCCTCCCATGTCAGTTTCCATGTGGGTTATAGAGGTCTTTTCCATGGGATATAGCAGTCTTGAGGACAGAGTTACAGGTAGAGGATCACAAGATTCTTGCCTCAGATGATAAAACCGGGTGTTTTGGGTTTAGTTACACTTGCCTAGAAAGATGCTTATAACCTAATCTTTATTCTAGTTCTCATTCATTTAACCAGAACTTATATATCTATCATATATATATATATATATATATATATATATGTGTGTGTGTGTGTGTGTATGTGTGTGTGTATTATATAATAGAATATATATTTAAATCTTTAAGCAGAACTTAAACGTATATGCATTATATATATATAATATATTTATGTATATCTATAAATCTTTCCCCAGAAGTGATTTGGTATAGAGAAAATACCTTCTTACATAACAAAGAAGGGGAGGAAATTGTTGCATATGCACTTATTGGTTCGTATTCTTTTTTTTTTTTTTAGTTTATTTATTTTGAGAGAGAAAGAGAGCACATGCACATGAGGGGTGGAGGGGCAGAGAAAGAGGGAGACAGAGAGGATCCCAAGCAGGCTCCACACTGTCAGCACAGGACTGACATGGGACTCGAACCCACAAACCGTGAGATCATGACCTGAGCTGAAATCAAGAGTGAGACCCTAAACCCACTGAGCCACTGAAGCACCTCAGTTCATATTCTAACAGAAGCAGTCACAGTGTAAACAAACCAAGGTTGAAATGCTTTTAAGCAGGAAAACGTTGTATCAGGTTTTGGTAAAGGATTAAGAAACCAATGTAGGCAGTTGAAATACATGGTGTTTAATGAAGGCAATTAGATGTTTATAAAAATCAACGGAAAATCTAGAAGAGAAGTGGGAGATGCAAACTGGACATTTATGTCCAAGGTCACAGCACTGCAACTGCAATCTACAGGTCCAGACACCTGCTGCCCCTGCCCCCCCCCCCCACACACACACCCAGGATCTGGAGATAGAGGAATATGGAGTCTGGCTCCTGCACACCCCCAATGGATCAGAGCTCTTGGTCAGCCAGCATGGCCACAGAGAGATGGCCGGCCCCACCCTCTTTCTAAATCTCAGCGAGTGCTTCTCTCTGGTGAAAACGAAATCACATCCAGGATGGAAAATCAGTCCGTGGTTGCAAGAACGTTTCAGAAATGTAGTGTTTGCCTTTGCACTTCTGAAGGAGGTAGGGAAGGTTGTGGAGGGCAGACACTGTCTAGTGTAACGTCTGTTGTTATGTTATACTACAAACACATGAACCATTACTATGTTACCCTCCATGAGCATAGGAACTCTGGCTAAGTTAATGCGTTACCAATAAATGAAAGACTTCAATAGCTAGAAGCTGCAGGCAATACTTACCAACATAACTACGTTATATAAAAATATTTTTTTCTGGTAAATTCAAGTATGCTCTTCATAAGAAGTGACATGATTACACCGTTTCATTTAACTTATTTTTTTAATCAGACTTCAAGCCCAGCACAAAGCCCAGCGCAGGACTTGAACTCACGATCCTGAGATCAAGACCTGAGTTGAGATCAAGAGTTGATGTTTGACTGAGCCACCCAGGTGCCCCTGATTATATCATTGGGAATTCTCACCTTTCTGATGCTTATGGATTAAGTATTTTTGACATCTTTGCATGTAAATACCTTGAAATTTCGGAGTGAAGTGAGCCACCGATTGAAAAAAATAAATTTTCATTAACAGACATGTTATACTTAGTGTTATAATCAGTCTCATATGCATCACATTAATTAATTATGTTTGTGTTGATTAATATTTCCTTTTTTATGACTAAAATGAACAATGCCAATAAAGCTGCTTTCTGTGTATTAAATTTTCCTATGGTTCAATTTTCTTTTCCCTCCTCTGTGACTAGATTTAGGATCTAACATCTATCAGAATGCTATTTCCTGGTTTGAAACACACAAAAAAGACGAAAGTGTTGAATAGTATTACCTGAATAATGTTAAAGAAACTTTTCTGATCCTCAGCCGGCCCAGGAAACAGACTCAGAGGCAGAAATGTGCCTGTAGGGGGTTAATTGGTTGAGTGTTCTTGAGAGAAACAGCCCTGAGGTATGAGGGGCGCATTGGACAGAGAGAATCGCTGAGCTATGATTCAGCTGTGCCAGAGACCTCAGAGGATCCTCTGGAGTTGAGATGACCCTTTAGAGTCGTCCTGAGTCAAGGCAAGGAGGTTAACCCTTTGTATACCTGTCCTGACCGTGCGGATGTGGGCTGCGTCCAGGGAATAGGTGTCACCTTGGGGGAGACAGCATCATTCCACAAAAGGAATGTGCCGAGAGGAATTCATCTAGAAGTAGTCAACCCCCTGGCATCTGGAAGTGCCTTAGCCCTTAAGGGGGATCTGGCTGGCAAACCACAATGTTCACCACACCTTTGACAGGCGCCACATTACAGACACCCTAAGAGAGACTTAGTTCTCAATCCTGTCTTATTTAAGAGAAGCATTATTTGCTTGGACACATTGGGCACACAATCTATATCAAACCACGGTATATTGTCTTACTAGGTTTTAAATTCTGGAAAACACTCTGCTTAGCCTCTGCCCACAGTGAAAACATAACTGTTTATGGGATATGCACAGAAGATAGCGTTTGACTATGTCAGAAGACAGTTTTAGTTTATTTTACTGTGACAACTAGGAGAAATTCAACTTTGATTCTCTGTTGCACGAACTACAACTGTTGTAGATGGTCTTTCATTACGCTAGCATGGTGGGTATGGGTATATGGGTGGCCTGTTTTCCAGACAACTTTAGATATCTTGCATGAGAAAGGATTTTGTCATTCCCCTGATGTGTCACGTCGTTTTAAGAAATGAGCCTTGAATCTCCAAGAAGCAACCTAGTTTTATTTGCATTGTGAAACTAACACTTCGATGAACAAGTTTCAATTTTATGAATGTTAAAGGACACTACTGTCTGGCTGGTTAAAATTAAGGGAAAGGACACATAATTTCTAGTTATATTTGTTTTACCATAACTTGTATTAGAATTCAAGTTGTACAGAGGGGCCTGGGTGGCTCAGTCAGTTAAGCATCCAACTCTTGGCTCAGGTCATGATCTCAAGATTCGTGAGCTCGTCAGCATGGAGCCCACTTGGGATTCGCTCTCTCTCCCTCTCTCTCTGCCTCTGCCCAGCTTGCTCTCTCTGTCTCTCTCAAAATAAATACATAAACTCAAACAAAAAAAAAAGCATTAAAGCAGTGTATAAAGCAGTGCAAACAAGAAAACATTTAACAGAAACATGAAGTTGATTTTGTGGACTATCCAACAGCAATCATAAAGCACGTGCATCGGAGGACGTTACCTCAGAATGATAATATACGAGGCCTATACAATTATAGAAACATATGCATGTAAAAGTTACCGTAATTGGCACAGGAACCAGGTGATTAATATCAATCAATCTGTCTTACAGGAAAAGGAAAATGTTACTATTAGTTGGCAGCAATCACTGAAGAAATAAAATCACAGGGAGTCCTAAATAGACATAGACAAGAAAGGAGACACTTTCAGGTGAAGAAATGAGCAGCAAAACTCGGGAAATACAACTGATGCAAAAAAAAAAAAAAAAAATCAGTCGCTGTTGAAGATAAATCAGATTATGATTTATACATTAACCACCATAGGAATGACAACTATTTTCTAGAGAATACTAATGTACCAATATTTTCTGGTGTTCACAAGACCTTGCTCCTTTGCCCAACTTTATTTTCGTAAAATGCATCTTTTCTTCAGAGAGATTGCGACTACTGATCTTTCCAAAGCTCATGGGAAATGGTTTTCTACTTTCTTCACGTTGCATTTAAATCACCCTGAGACTTGTCTCACCGGACACGCATTTGGCTGCTGCACAAAGAACAGGCTCACCAGTCGCACAACCACCTGAGGCTGTAACAATGATTCATTTGCACTAAGATGGTTAAGGAATGCTCATGTTTTAGCTGAAAGCCAAGAATGTGATAGTGAGCATCAATGATTTTTTATGAACCTGGAAGATATTTTACCCCAGATTTCTCCCATCGGCAAGTAAAAACCAAACCAAACAAAAAAAAAACAAAAAACAAAAAACGAGAACAGTGGAATTGCTTTGCAGAATTAGCTTTGGGAGCTGGAATATCCATTCTAGAGATCAGTTGGATGGATTATGGCTCTTCGTTGGCTGTCGGTCGTCTTCCGCTGACCCAATGAGACTCACCACATAAAATCAAGGTGTGCCATACCAGGTGACAATAAAGAAACACCATTATCCCTACGGACACGTACCTTCCAAAACCCCTTCCCTGTGATTTCTCCGGGCTGAGCATTGAGTCCATTTGAACTGACACTCTCAGTGTTTCCCAGCACACCGTGGACCTCTGGTTTCCCACATCAGTATCCCCATGGCCGACCTGATTTTAGCCACACTACCCTGTTCCAGGCAACCTTGGGCTCACCTCAGCTGACGGTGTCCCGCCTCCAGGCACATGCTCTCAGCTATGGCCTTCCTGAACTTATAAGAGTAGACCATGTGTGTGAAAGAGTTTTAATGTCTGGAGGCAATCCCCCATTGAGAGATAGACGCTGGTAGGTAAACCCCATCTTTCTCACACCCTGGTAAGAGGCATTCTGCACCTTTCCCAGGCTGTCCCCAGGGGAGCTGAGCCCATCGTCCAAAGCAGCAACCTCAGGGATGCTCCTGTAGGTTGGATTTTCCTCCTTTCCTGCATCACTTCCCTCCCCATCGCTTCTCCCAAATAAGAAGTCTTAATCTGAAACCAAGTTCTTGTCTTGGCTTGCCTTTCGGGGGAGCCCTGGTTAACACACTTCTGATTATCATCATCCTCTTCATCATCATCAATAATTATCCTCTCATCTCAAAGATGAATAATCTCAAAATCCTCCTTGCTTATATTTGGCAAATGTTAAGTTTGTATGTCTACTTGGGTCCCTGTTCTCGGACTGTTGTTCCACAGATAAATTTCTATACTGCTTGGAGTTGTGTTTACCTTACGATATGGTAATATATGTTAAATTATGCTTTCTTTTCATTTTTTTCTCCTTTTCAAGATATTTGTGGCTTTTCTCGTGATTTGTTTTTATAAGAATTTTAAATTAATTTTATCCATTTCTAAGATAAATCATATTGTAATTGCATAAGTGATTTCTGAAATTGCATGAGACTTATCTGTGAATTTGGGAAAAATTGCATTTAAAACAATTTTTTAATGTTTATTTATTTTTGAAAGAGAGAGAGATCATGAGTGGGGTAGGGGCAGAGAGAGAGGGAGACACAGAATCCAAAGCAGGCTCCAGGTTCTGAGCTGTCAGCACAGAGCCCGACACGGGGCTCAAACTCACGAACCATGAGATCATGACCTCAGCCAAAGTCAGACGCTTAGCCGACTGAGCCACCCAGGCGCCCCGGAAAAATTGCATTTTAAATATTATGTTGTTTCATTCAGAGATAAGATGTAGTTTTTCAAGTGTCTTAGTCTTTTTGAGCTGTTTATTAAAAAATTACCATAGACTGGGTGGCTTATAAAGAAAAGAAATTTATTTCTCACAGTTCTGGAGGCTGGGAAGTCCAAGGTCAAGGAGGCAGCAGGTTCTGTGTCTGGTAAGGGCCCACTTCCCGGTTCATAAGTGGTCATTTTCCTCCTGTAATCTCACCTGATGGGAAGGGCTAGGGGGCTCTCTAGGATCTCTTTTACAAGGGCACAGATCCTGAAATCCTCCACACCCTCATGACCCAATCACCTTCCAAAGGCTACACTTCCTAATACCACCACATTGGGGGTAGATTGCAATACATGAGTTTTGGGAAAAAACAAACATTCAATCTATAGCACTGAATGTTCAGGTATTACTATTGTATGATTTTCTTTAAGTCCCATGCCTTTCTTACAAAAATATCCTTAAGTATTTTTTCTGTTTGATTTGCTAGTAATGACTGATATTTGTTTTTCACTTTGGATCTTGAACTGGTAGCTAATGTAAAGAAAGTCTATTCTTGTTACTTTTTTCTCTTATCTGGCTACTTTACTGTATATTTTTGAAAATGTTTGTTTAGTTTTGAGAGAGAGAGAGAGAGCAGAGGAGGGGCAGAGAGAGAGAGGGTGACACGGATCTGAAGTAGGCTCCAGGCACTGAGCTGTCAACGCAGAGACCGACGTGGGGCTCGAACTCATGAATCGTGAGATCATGACCTGAGCCAGAGTCAGACGCTCAACTGACTGAACCACCCAGACACCCCTATTGTATTTTTATATAGTCTTTTTTTTAAATTTTTTAAACATTTATTTATTTTTGAGACATAGAGCATGAATGGGGGAGGGTTCAGAGAGAGAGGGAGACACAGAATCTAAAACAGCTCAGAGCCTGACGCGGGGCTCGAACTCACAGACCGCGAGATCATCACCTGAGCCAAAGTTGGACACTTAACCGACTGAGCCACCCAGGTGCCCCTATATAGTCTTTTACGTATACTGGGCATCTAATCATTTTGCAAGTATGTATAGCTAATTTTGCTTCCTCTTCTTTAATATTGATTGTGTTTATTTTCACATTGCATTTGTTAAAGCCTTCCAAGTGATGTTGAATTATAATAGTATTAGCAGGTATCTTTCACATAGCTCTGAGTTTAGTGGCAATTATCTCAGTTTTTAACTATTTCATACACTAAGGTTTTGTTAACTCGTGTTTATCATACTTAAGTAGTTTTCTCCTATTTCCATTTCACATAGAGCTTTTATTATGATGGATATTAAGAGGCTACGATCAGAGGGAGCAAGGTCAAGACTCCACGTGTCGCACGCACTGAAGGTGGATGTGATGGTTTAGCAGAGTAATCAGGAGCATGACTAAAATCAGTCGACTGCAAAGCAATCGTTTTTGAAAGTGCCACCAGCGTGGAGGCTGGAGGAAATCTAAATTGATGGTAGAGATTTCAGAAAGAAAGAACAGAAAGAAAACAGGGCTGAGCCACTGAAGAAGATGAGGTTTGAAGACGGCAGCGATGAGGGCGGGCAGGGGAGTAAGCCTGTAGGATGAGCTTAGGTGAATGTCAATGGCGGCCTTGGCTGAGGCAGCGGAGAAGAAGGAATACTTTGGGGCTTCTAGGGGATTAGAAGGAGAATCCAACAGGATGATGGATGCACAACTAGGTGGCCAAGGATGGCTGGGCAAGAGAGGGACAAGAGTTCAGGAGTCTGCAGATGGGTAAGGCAGATGAGCATAAGAAGAAACAGGAAGCAGGGAATTACGAGATAGGTTGGAGTCACGTGTCATTCGCCTCGAAGTTTAGTGGTTATGCTGGCTCTTATCGATGGAAGGCTGTGTAGAACTTCCAGACCCAGAGATTCATTTAGAACTTCATAGTGTGTTGGGGGGGGGGCTTGGGTGGCTCAGTCGGTTAAGCCGCCGACTCTTGGTTTCCCCTCAGGTCACGATCTCCAGCTTTGTGGGTCGGACTCTGCTTTGGCAGCTCAGAGCCTGCTTGGGATTCTCTCTCTCTCCCTCTCTGTTTGCCTGGTTCCCACTCATGCTGTCTCTATCTCTCTCAAAATAAATAAATAAACTTAAAACAAAACAAAACTTTGGGGTAGGTAGCTTTGCAAAACCTTCACAGGAGGCATAGCGGGTTAAAAGATTCTTTTACTTATCCTCTGTGTGTGCATATGTACAGCTGTGTTAAGGTTGCCACATTTAGCAAATAAAATAATTAGCACGCAGCTAAATTCAAATTTCAGAAAATAAAGAATATTTTAGTGCAAAGACATCGCATGCAACTAAGCATATTTCACAGGACATACGCTAATATTTTTGGTATTTACCTGGCATTTAAATTTAACTATGTGTGTTTGCATGCATACGTGAGCAAGAATCAGTAATGTGAGCTGATAAGCTATTCTTTCAGACTTATTTTTCTAAAAGAGCAGCTCAGAGCAGGTCATGAGAAATTTTAGCACTGTATGTTTTCTTAATCATTATAACTTTAAAAAGCAATGGAATTTATACGGATAGAGTTTATTTCATAGTTTTAAAAAAAGGTTTCTAAGGTTTAACCTGAAATAGAGGAAACTGTTGTTTAATAACAGCTTCTATAATCAATGTTTTTACGTACTACCTTACTTTAAGGTACAGAATCATTTACTTAGATTCTACTTTTTCAAAAATTCAGGGGGCGCCTGGGTGGCTCAGTCCGTTAAGCGTCTGACTTCGACTCAGGTCGTGATCTCGCAGTTCGGGGGTTCGAGCCCTGCGTGGGGCTCTGGGCTGCCCGCTCAGAGACTGGACCCTTGTTCGGAGTCTGTGTCTCCCTCTCTTTCTGCCTCGCCCCTGCTCACGCTCTGTTTCTCTCTCTCTCAAAAATAAGCAAGCAGATATTGAAAAAATTTAAAAAAATAAAATAAAAAACCGAAGCTGCCCAAAATGTTATGAAGTGCCCACGTGACGGAAGCCGTGCCTCTGCTTTGTGCGGTGGCTTCTGGTCCCATCACAGGATACTCTCCATCACAGGATACTCCCCATCTGCACTCGGTGAGGCATGTGGTTGGGATAGGCATAGCAGCCAGGTAATTTCTGGGGCCGGCTGGTAGCCGTCCAGACGCGTGTGCAGGTGGAGTGAAATCCCGCGGCCCTTACGACCGTGCTTTGTGTGTTTACAAAGCGGTTCCTGGTGGCATTCCTCTTGCTCACACTGGGTGGACCAGCCCGCGGAGGCCGCGCCTCCGTGACGTGAGACCTAAGAGTCGTTACTGGAATTTTCTCCATTACAAGTTCCTGCCTTCTCTCTGCAGCCTACTTCCGCTCACAGATGAACCATTTACAGGAGGCTGTGCGGGCTACCATTCCCCACTCCTCCCCAGTGCTCCTCCTTCCCTCTGGGCCTGAGAGCTATGCCCTGACCCCAGAGTGCTGGCAGGGGACCGCGGTCATCCAAGCTCAGCGCGCCTCGTGACTTGGCCACTGGGCACCTGGCAGCGAATTTATCTTCAGCTTCTTCGGTGTGGGCGCCTGGTGCTTACGATTTCGCATCGATTGTGACCTGACACCAGCCTCCCGAGGTCAAGTATGGTATTCACGATTACAGGTAAGGGAAGCAAGAATCCGAAAGGAAAAGACAGGGAAGCTCACGTTGACTGAGTATCTGGTTTGTGCCCACCACTGTCTCAAGCATTTTACAAACATCATCTCAGACCTAAACTGGACACTGTAAGAAGTAGGGTTTGGAACACACGTTTTACCGACGGAGACACGAGCTCCGAAAAGTTAGGAAATTTGTCCAAGAACCTATATAGCTAATGAGGGGTGGGTGAAGAATACAAATGAGGCCTCCTCCCCAAAGCCCATGTTTTGCCATTTCGCAAGGGTTCCCTCTGGAGGGGAGTTAGCTTTTCCAAGTTGACCCAGCTTGGATAGGAGAGACTGAGGATTCCGACTTAGGTAACTCTGACTCCGAAGCCCATGAAAACTAGCATTTCATTGGGCTAATTCGACCATTTAAAAAAAAAACTCGAGTGTCCCGGGCAGATCCAAAAAAGTACCACGGTTCTTTCATTCCTAAATTCTGATAATTTGTGTGTATCAGTGTGTGGTTTGGGGAATGAGCGTAGCCTTGCAAAAGAGGCGAAGGGGTCCTGAGGTACGGTCTTCAGCTAGCTTGCTCCTTCTTGAAGCCTTGGTGATTAAAGTTCATTGAAACCTGGGTGTTTGAATATAAGCACTTTATTCACAAAGCAACGGGGATTATGCTGGTGCCATCTGTCTAATTGCAGAGGTCACGCAGCTAGAGCACAGACAGAATCCTGATGCATTTCTTAAGCAGCAGAAAGCATCAGAGTTCAGATACACAGAGAGAGTATTAGATACTTTCCTTAGAAGCCGGAGCAGGGGGTAGGTGCTTACGGTAGGTGGGAGGTGGGAGCCTTTTACACAGGCGAAACGTTGGAAGAGGCTGAACTCTTGCTTTGAGCTTTGGGACGAACATACTGTGGGACCTTGGGCAGAACGCTTAACCCCTCTGAGTGGTCAGTTTCTCCATCTATATGGGGGGATGGGCGGGCCACGTCTTTGTGTTCATCTACGTCTTGCATTTTATAATATTGTGATGTAGTTTTCTGCATTTTGCTTCTATCTGTTAAAAAGCCAAGTCCTGTGTAACGGAACTACAGCTAAGACCGAATTCGTCTAGAAAGCAGAGTCAGGGCAGCCTGCTGGTAAGACTGACCTGTAAGGGTCTCCCTTCCCCCCCGCCCGTCTATTTCCTCTTGGCCTTGGGCACCCAACAACAAACAGCATGCGTCTTGCCTGCTCGTGGCATCTTCCTTAGATCTGGTCCTTTGCAGGCAGCTTTCCACCCACAGACTTTCCTAATGGGCTTGGGCTTGCTTCTCACACGTCCTCCAGACCTGTCTGTTCCGGCCTCGTCCTGGGTCTCACACAGAGGCAGTAGGCACTGAGGTTCTAGCCCTGGGGTAAGGCCATCTGGGTTTTAATCTCGGCTTCATCATCCCTCAGCTGGGTGACGCGGGGAAAATTACTTCGCATTCCTGTGCTCCAGGTTTCTCCTCTGTGTCAAAAAGTGGAGCACAGTGCGTGGCACAGGGTAAACGAGCACTATATATTATATAAAAGACAGGACTAGATGTTTCTGGGTAGCTAATGTGACCTATGAAATAGTAGGTCACTTACGTACTCACGGATGGCTATGACCACACATTTTTCTATCCCTGAACACGAACGTGCGTCTTTCCCATCCTTGTATGTTAATGAGCCGAATGGAATTCTTAGCAATGACTCCCCGTGGAGGAGGGCGTGTTGGGTAAGAACCCCTTCAGCAGTCCTCACATCACACGACGTAAGCTCCCTGTGAATCCGGGAGCTGGCTCTGTGAGTGCACAGTTGCCAGTGTTGGGCAGAAGGCTGTCCACGCTTTCCAGCAGCCCTGATGACAGCGAGCAAAAATTACTAGAAGAACCACCAGAACTGCATTTCTTTTTTTTTTTTAAACGTTTATTTATTTTTGAGACGGAGAGAGACAGAGCATGAACGGGGGAGGGTCAGAGAGAGAGAGGGAGACACAGAATCTGAAACAGGCTCCAGGCTCTGAGCTGTCAGCACAGAGCCCGATGCAGGGCTTGAACTCACGAACCGCGAGATCATGACCTGAGCTGAAGTCGGCCGCTTCACCGACTGAGCCACCCAGGCGCCCCCAGAACTGCATTTCTTATTGCCCTCTTTAAATAGTGTTGGCGTGGCAACTAGATGTGCTTATACACACACACACTACTAGAGTCCCCACTAGGCTCCATTCTAAAAGGACTATGAAAGCATCATGGGGCATCTATAAAGCTCTTATTTCCCTCTACATCAGTCTTCAGTATTTCTCTACTTATTGGATCCTACACTGCACTTTATGCTTCTATTGACCTCAAACGAAAAAAAACAAAAAAAAGGCTATGCACATTGGTGTAATCTCTTATTTTGACATAATATTTTATTTTTCAGAAGGGTGTAACTATTCAATGGAATTGCTCCCACTTCAGCTCAGGTCATGGTCTCATGGTTTATGAGTTCAAGCCCCACATCTGGCTTGGTGCTGAGAGCTAGGAGCCTGGAGCCCGCTTCAAATTCTGTGTCTCCCTCTCTCTCTCTCTGCCCCTCCCCCACTTGCATTCTCTCTCTCTCTCTCTCTCTCTCTCTCTCTCAAAAATAAATAAATTTCTAAAAATTTTTAAAAAATTGCAAATCATAGAGAAAGAAACAAACTAAACAGAAAAACAAATCAAAAGGATTCAGCCTTGGGGGGCCTGGGTGGCTCAGTTGGTTTAAGCATCCAAGTTCAGCTCAGGTCATGATCTCATGGTCTGTGAGTTCAAGCCAAGCATCAGGTTCTGCACTGACAGTAAGGAGCCTGCTTGGGATTCTCTCTCTCCCCCACCCTCTCTCTCTGCCCCTCCCCCACCCTGTTTCTCTCTCTGTCTCTCTCCCTTTCAAAATAAATAAATGAACTTAAAAAGAAGGATTCAGTCTTTTACCAATGCCAGGCTTTGCTCCCTCTATTCATTGAGTTCGACATTTGAACATTTATAAAAGGCTTGGTATTACCTGTGCGAAGATTTTCTCACATGTCACAGGCTTTTGCTACAGAATCCACTTGCCAACTTTAAGTATCACGCTCCAACGAGGGTCAAGTGCCAGTGTGACCAAACTCAGGTGTCTAAATGGTTTGGTTGAATAACCAATGGGGCTTTTTATTAGAGAACCCAACCTGGTCAGAGACTGGTTCTAAAAGAAACCATGTACTTTGTTAACTAGGGTTTTCTTTTAAATAAAAAAGTTACAGTAAATATTTTGAAACGCAAAATAAGAAAAGGACATGTAAAGTGTTTTTGTCTGCAGCGGAATTAGATTCAGAACCTAGAGCAGAGCTTCAAAAGCCAAACATCCAGCTGAAGTTACCACAAACAGCTCCAATGAGTGGGGGTTTGGGAATAAAAATGAGAGCTATCTGGTATTGTTTTTCTTTATAAGATTTTTTTTTTTGTATTTTATTCTTTACCATCGGCTAGGAGTCCTGACTGATAAAGATTATTTTGTGAATGAAATTAACGAATAGAGTAACCTCTATAAACCTCTGGTGGGCTACTGACCATGAACCTGGCCACATGTCTTCTCCTGCAGGAAAAATATCACATTACTTAGACATATTCATGAGGTATTTCTGCACTATGTTTTTAAACATATTTTCTGTTGCACACTTTCCTTACAATAACTATCCCTTTCATCGAAGGAACATCGAAGCAACTTCAGGGAAAAGACACACAGGGTAAGATATCCGTATTTGAAAAAAAGACATTAAAATATCAGCTTCAAAAAGCATGGGGGAGAAACCAGTTATGTTTCCCCTTTCTTTTCCAACACAAAGGAAGTAAGAAATTCTTTCATGGTTTTTATTTGTTTTTCAAATCACATTGTCCTCAACTCTTAAAATAATAATCTTCCTTGACAGTCATTTAATAATTGTGAGTGATCTATGACTTTATTATAAAATATTCATCTAATGATCTATTTCCTTTACCCCAGGGGCCAAGTACAAAGCTAGGGAATTATCTTGGTGATACTTTTAATAACTTCCTGTGGGACTGCAAACCTCAATCAAAGCTGACTCTGCAAAGGAGTTAATCACGTAATTTCACAGATTAGACACCACAGGGTTACTAATGAGAAACTTCAGTTTAGTGATACACTTTTTTTTTTCTTCCAGGAATATTTTGAGAGGCCTGTAACCTTTGGCTGACACCCAGCAAGGCTATTAGTTTAACCATGGGATGCACGACCAAACGCGTAAGAGTCAGGGAACTTCTTTTCTGGAAAGTTGATTGTAGGAACGGTTTGGTTAAAGAGCCCTCAGAAACAGATGGAATGGGTGAAAGGGGAAAAAAAGACAAGCATAAAAAAACTTGACTTCCGTCGGTTGGCATAATTGCAGCTTCTAGTGTCTTTTCAACCATATGCTCAAGATGGAAACTGCAGTTCACATTTAAATGTCACGCTGCCCTCTGTTCCATAAACATGTATCATCCACCACTAAATATTTAGATCTGAATTGTTGGAACTCAGTTCTGTGCCAGGGGTAGGGGGATTAATTCCTCTCAAGGTCCTCACATGATGGATCTTCCGCTGAAGTAAACATCCGAGAAGAGCTCACACTAAAGCCATAAAATATATAAATAAAGTTTAAAGTTTAATTAAGTCAACATTATTTAAAGTGGTTGTCATATTTTACAGTGAACTTTCCATGTTTATTTTGTATGACTCCTCATAAATAGCCCCTCCTGATCAGACAAAAAGCACAGTGAGGTTAAAGTCAAGGGCTCCAAACTTAGGGCTGGAAGAAGAATATTCCTGAGTCGGGGATAAGGCAACTTTGCTTCCCATTCTGCTTTTGTCGTAAAAGCTAGCCTGTTAGCTAGAAACTGAGTCAACATCTTATACAGATAGAATGCTTGAAAATCCTTTAAGGCTTCATCTGTTGGACTATGGGGAGATCATATATACCCACACAGATAGGAACAGAGAGAAGCAAATAAAGGAGCATTAACTCAAGTGATAAGACCTTTCATTTTATTTTATTTCTTATAAAAATAAGAAACATAAGAAGAAAAATAGCTGATTCAAGTTTACATTCATACTGGCTTCTTGAAATATTTCTTCATAAAACCTCAATCATTTTAACGTACATAACTCCCCCTGCCCCCTCATCAAACATAAATAAATTGGTCAATCTAGGACACTTGATTTTTCTCCCTTAATCAACAATCACACACTTTTTCTTGTCTGATGGATAGAGTATTTAAGGAGAGAGAGCATGTCAAGGACACAGATCAGCTGAAGTGAATGTCTTACTACTGGACGATGTTGAAGCACAATTGAGAGTCAGCATGGACTTTCTCTTTTTAAAGCAAAAGCTCCCTCAATAGACAGCCCTAGTTCTCCTTACAGAAAGGAATCTCTGTCCAGAGATGTATTTAAGCCTGTAAGGAAACTTTGGGAGTCGGAATAAGCCTCTAGCGGTCTCATCCAACCCTGCTGTTTCATGAGTATACCGTAGCCAGAAGACGTTGACTGTGCCAGTTCACACTGCTAACTGATGGCAAAGTGGATCTAGAACACATGTCTGCCAATGCCCATCTTACTGCTTTCCTATCCGGAGTATTGATATCATAATACGCAAATTTGCAGAGGAAATGCCTGGTAGGTAGAAATGATGCTCTGGGAAAAGATGTTCTTGGAAAAGCATCGACGATGGTTCTTAGGTTGCATATTTTCAGAAATCAGGTGATTTGATGCACAGTGCTAATTACTGTTCTTCTGTCTCCTTGAGTGTAAAATGCAGCTACTATGAGATACTGATTAGAGACACTATTCGTCGAGTGCATCCTGCAGAAACACAGTAAACACCCTAACAACGGTGTCGGTTACCATTGGTTTCACGTCCACATTTTAAAAGCTACATACCAAGAGCAAAGTGTCTTTCCAAACTACCAGGGTACATGCATGGCTGGGGATGATTTCACTTCCTTTCCTAAGTTGGGACTCACATTTAATTTTGACAAGCCCCCCAACGAATCTAGATAGATTTGTTTTCTGGAGTAAAACTACGTATCAAATGAAAAGGCACATGCTATCAAAATGATTTATTATCACTTGGACTAGAGTCTGGGGTTTTAATGAACCGAAAGAATTTTTAAAACATGGCTGAAATTTGACAAGGAAAACACAAAATTCACTTCATTCTTTTCTGCTGAGAAAATGTCTCTTTACATCGTCACACTCAGGATATTGAAATGTGACAATTAATCATACAGCCAATGATTTGGAAATATGCAACATCCAGTTATATGTGTATATTTAGTCCATTCCTCCAAGAAGACTACAGGGAAAAAGCCCTACTACCAGTAGCAATATGAAAACAACAACCATTTCAAGGACTTATAACACTACCTACAAACTCTCTACTCCGTTTTGATTTTATTAATTTTTCTCAACGAACTCCTTCCATAATTCTTATGTGAATTTTTGGTTCCAGATCATTTTCTCTCCATGCTCTTACCTAATTCTCTTTGTCACAGTGAAACAATTGTATTTTACATATGAATATATCACAGTCTGTTAAATCGCTCCCCTGGAGATTACATGTTTCATGAAATAAACACGTGATTAAAGGGAAAAGAAATGGAAATGAAATTATACTTTTTCACTAAAAGAGAATTTCTGATTAAGATTGTTATCACAGAACACAAAAAAATTATGCTAAATACAGTCAATTTTGCAAAAACTTGCATGCAAGCTATAACTAATTAAATAGTTCATGGTTTCAACATCTAATAGATCTATTAAAAGATCTATTTAAAATTTACAAAAACAAAAACAGGGAAGCATAACCGCTACTCATCTCATGTATGAAGAAATTATTTCACCATAAAATTATTTCACTGGATAATCCTAATGGTTAAGAGTTTGTCATTAATTTGCACATTCTGAAACCGTGTTTTAATTTTTCTGTAATACATATGAGCGAACATATACCTACATATCTCTAGACTGAGGAAACTATTATTATTTATTTCTTATAGGCGTGTTAAAGAAATCAACTCAGAGAAGATAAATTTGCATATATTTAATATTTTCTATGCATGGATGACCAAACTCATAGATCTCTTAATGAATATTAAGAAAATTGCCACTCACACAGTTATGCTTCCTTTTCTGGTATGTTTCTTGCTGAGAAAACCTTTTTCTCTTGATTCACACCTAACCTCATCCAACCAACCTTTCAGGAGAACAGTTTCTGATGCTCATAAACCGGTGACCACGAAGGCACGCTGGAGCCCAAGTTTATTTCATTGATGCACTCTCTGGGTAAGCTCATGTTCAGCTAGTATTTCCAAATCATTGATTTTGTCTAAACATATCCCTCCCTGAGTTATTTATACATTAGGTAGTAGAAGTAGAGTGGGTGCGAAAAGTGGGCCAGATGAGAAACTTTCTAGATTTTGCTCACTGGTAGTAAATCTTGGGGTTTTATCAAGGGAACCTTGGCAAATAGAACTGTCCATGCAGAATTAAAGGCTTTTAGAACAGAATAAGTTAGATAATGAAGACATAGGCTCTTAAGTTTTAGCTATTTATTTTCCCAAACATTGATTATTAATACATGAATTTGTTCCAGCAATATTTGTTGAGTATCTTTTCTACACTGTTGACTACCTCCTGTGCAATTAATGAGATCTAGAGAAAAGTAAACTTTCTCCACTTTCAACCTGGGATGAAAAATTCCTTTAGTATTCTGCACATACACACACACATACACACGAAAATACAAGTGTGTGTAAATATAGACTCACATATTTGGTCTTAATATAAAATTTATATTAATTATATGTTTATAATTTACACATATATATGCAATTTACATAAATACATATGCCATGTTTTTTGGCATTATTGTATTTGGTGACAAAAAAGAGAGATGAATAATTCATTAAACGTAATCAATCCAGAAATGTCATCCACTTTCCAAGTTTACAAATTCTTTTTTTTTATTGAAAAAAAAATTTAATGTTTATTTTTGAGAGAGGGAGAGAGACAGAGTGTGAGTGGAGGAGGGGCAGAGACAGAGAGGGAGGCACCGAATCCAAAGAGGCTCCAGCTGTCAGCACAGAGCCCAATGCGGGGCTCGAACTCACAGGCTGTGAGATCATGACCTGCGCTGAAGTCGGACGTCCAACCAACCGAGCCACCCAGGCGACCCAGTCAAGTTTACAAATTCTAAGTAAAAATTGGGTTTTCATTTTAAATCAGACTGAATGAATGAGGGTACTAAGAGTTTACCTTTCTTTCTTTAAGTGGAATGTTTACAAAGAAAGCCTAAGGAAGAGTCTGAAAATTAACATACATAAGGATACAATTTGAATCACAAGGCTAGTGGTATCATAGCCTACCCTCAAATTATATAGACATTATTCATTTCATATATGTTCTTTCCAAGTTACAAATCATGAAATTTCATGTCACTGACATGTAAATATCAGTAGAAAAGGACTATACTTTCCCGATAAAATTCTTTTTAACTTAGTTGTGTTTTGATATTATTTTCACATTTATTATATAACCTCTATTTAACTTAACTATGAGTAATCTCATACCCCAGGTAAGAACAAAGTCCAAGACCTTCATCTATATGGCATCTTGAAAGCTTGATGATATCCTAAGGTTACACATCATTTAAGTATAAAACAAGTGAATGTATTTTGATGCACGAAGATGGAGATTTTGTCTTTTAAGAATCTTGAAACAAGAAAGCCTTTATTTTACAATATGGAACTACAGGATGAGAAATTAAGAAAATAGCTTGAGATAATAAGTCATTGATATGATTAAAATGGAAAAGAGCAAATCAAAAACAAGGAAGTTTTTAAAGTTTCTATGTTAATTCCAGTTAGTTAACATATAGTGTAATATTAGTTTCGGGTATAAAACATAATGATTCAACACTCATCACAAGTGCCTTCCTTAAATCCCCTTCACCTTTTTCACCCATCCACTGCCCACCTCCCCTCTGGTAACCATCAGTGGAACACAAGGAATGTAATTGAGAAAAGTACATGCATTCAACTTGAAAGAGACAGTCGTGATCAGTTGATACTTTAATCGCTAACTCCAAAAATGAAAGAAAGAAAAAAAATAGACTGTGGTCAGATGTACGAATGGGAGAAATAAAATTTTAAATTCTTTTTTTTTTTTAATTTTTTTTTCAACGTTTATTTATTTTTGGGACAGAGAGAGACAGAGCATGAACGGGGGAGGGGCAGAGAGAGAGGGAGACACAGAGTTGGAAACAGGCTCCAGGCTCTGAGCCATCAGCCCAGAGCCTGACGCGGGGCTCGAACTCCCGGACCGCGAGATCGTGACCTGAGCTGAAGTCGGACGCTTAAGCGACTGCGCCACCCAGGCGCAAAATTTTAAATTCTAATAGTATGGCATTACATTGTGATTGGTTTGATTTGATTATAAAACTTTCCAATAAGGCTATATTGGCTCTTGGAAGACATCCCTATTCCACTTCAGAGCTGGTTTCACATTAGCAATAGAAATCGTGGAACCAGGATGTACAATCATTCAATACGTAAAATTCAGGAAAAATTCAGTGAAAAACAGAGATAAACTGTGGAGAGTTTATTTGTGCACAGAACTTACTTCAAAGTCACTGTTGAGTTGATTTTATTTTAATTAGCAACTTTCCAGATGTAATCATTGTTATCCCAATGGTAAGAACTATCAGGTGCCTGCTCGTGCTTGGCCAACTATGCACTTCTCTCTCGGTCTCCAACAGCTCTGGGTGGGAAGTGCGTTATCTCTATTTCACAGAACAAGAAAGCAATGCTCAGAATGAGTAAGTGACTCTCCCATGGTCACACAGCAAGGGGCAAAGCTGTGATATGAAGTCAGACTGGCCCGATACAGAATCAACCTTGCTCTGTTGCACCATGCTGTAAACATTAAAAACATCATACAAAACATAGTTTCAAAGGAAATGCTGGGCTTGTCTCAGCTGTCTCTCCATTCCCTCTCCTCTCCTGAAACCAACCTAAGCTTTAGCTTAAACTGTAAAAACAATCATGGGAACATGAAAGTTCAAGAAGGTGGCACTGTACGAGGATTTTGAAGGAGGGGGTGTGGGAGGTTGGAAAAGATGGCCGTTGAGTTTTCCCATCCCTGTGTGCACACCCCTTGCGACGTGACTCTGCAACTATTCCCATCAAGAAAAGTCTTGTTTCTCTATCTTTTGAAGCTGATCTTGAACACATGACTTGCTTTGGCCAACGGACATGGTAAGTATGACAGAAACGGAATTTGCTTCCTTCAGGACATGAGGAAGGCCAGGTGTAGCCAGCAGGAGAGGCCATGATGGGGAGGAACCGGGTTCTCTGACCATAGCCAGCCTGTGAGTGAAGTTCCCTGTCCCGGCCGAGGTACCAACTGACTGCAGGGAACTGCCCAGCTGTGGGCCAAACTCCTGACCTCCCAGAACTGGGAGATAGTAAATGCTGGTGTTTTTTGTTTGTTTGTTTGTTTGTTTTCCAAACCACGGAGTTTCCTGGTGGTTTGTTAACATTGTAAGTGCTGCCATAGGTTAATTTTTTTAAAGCACACGGATTTCCTAGTCATTTTCCCCAGGAGTGACAGGGTCTGCACTGAGCCATGTTATGTGTTGTCCCGTCTGATCTCACTTTGTGATCACATCATGCACGTGGCAGATGGCTTGGTTGCTATGGAATATGTTTTCCCTGAAGCAAGTGAATTCATTAGGAATTCTCCGAAGTAACTGACTTTTTTAGGAATGAAACCCCAGATTCTGGCTTCGTTAGCATCCTGCTTCTGGAACTGAGAGGCTTGGCTCACTTACTGTCTTCAGGGTCTCTACAGCCAACTGAATGGAGCGCAGACATGCTGGCCGCCATATGGCTTTTAAGAGCCCTGCCCCTTTGTCTTTGTCATCTCTCCCCTCATAAACAAAACAAAACAAAACAAAAGTATTAATGGCTCTAATTTGTAGCTGTGTGGGCAGAAAGATGAATATATTAACATTACATATTTCTTACATTTCAAGGTTTCTTTTCTTTTTTTTGCTTCTAATTTTAAAAGAAACCAAAACACTTCTGTGGGCTGCTAAAAGTATTGTAGACCCTGGACCCTGCCTTTATCATGCCTAATGAATAAGTCAGCCTAGCCGCACATGATAAAGAATACATTTATTTACTTTCTTCGTCCTTCCAGGTCTTCAGAGCTGTTTTTAAACAAGGGTTAAGAAGACTCTGTGTGTGTGTGTGTAAGTGTGTGTGTGTGTGTGTCACACGTGCACGCGCATGCATGTGTGAACATTTGGCCCCCTTTTATGACTAATGCTGGTAAGTTACCTCTCCACCTTCTCCCGCGTCTCAAGCAGGGGGTAGCCTGCATACAGACAAGTACACAGGGATTACAAAGGATATAACCATTCATGTCCTGCAAGGACCAAAAAAGAAAAAAAAAAAAAAAGAAAGTAAGAAAGAAAATGAACACTAGGGAATCTTCAATATAAACATTAATAGTTTCCCACATCTTTGTTTAGAGAATAGCCTGAGGATTTCTAAACTTTTAGATCTTATTCATTCCAGAAGAACTGTTTCACTTATGGCCACATAAATCTTGTGGCCCTTCAGAAAGTTCCAAGATTAAGACTTTGGAAACTAGAGTCACAGAGAACTCACAGGTGACCTGCCTATGTAGAGCGAAGCTGATTCGGGCCGTTCCGGAGACAAAACATTTGCTGAGTTCATTTGACTTTGGCTCTGACATCAGTGGTAGAGACTAGAGACTTGGGAAGGAGATGTGGACAGGAAAGCTTAGTCGCAATTACAGTATTCTTGTGTTTGAATTTTTTCAGTTCATTTGTTTATTTTGAGAGAGACAGAGAGAGCACAAGCGGGAGAAGGGCAGAGAGAAAAGGAGAGAGAGAATCCCAAGCAGGCTTTGCGAGGTCAGTGTGTGGAGCCCAACATGGGGCTCGAAGTCACGAACCAGGAGACCATGACCTGAGCCAAAGTCAGATGTTCAACCCACTAAGCCACCCAGGTGCCCCGGCATTCTTGGTTTCTAAACAGGTTGCACTGTTCTTTGCCCAGTACAAAAGACAGGCATATTGAATGGAGAAAATCTAAAGAATGTTTTTGGTGAAAAATAAACGCCATAACAAGTTGCAGTAAGGTTTGCCGGGTCAGATGCGACTGAGAATTTAGGGGTTTTTATGTCTGTCTTTCTCTACCTGTCGGCATGTTTCACCGATATTTAATTTTTTTTTTAATTTATGTCATTTTGAATCTAGTACCATGAAAGGCTCCACCCACTCACAGGTTGCAAACTGGAGAAGTAACTGTTCTGAAGAAAGTTAAGATGAGAGCTCCAGGAGCCCACGACTTACGTAAATGTAGCTTTGACATGCGAGACCGAGAGGCTGGAATAAGAATAGAGACAAGGAGGGGCGCCTGGGTGGCTCAGTCGGTTGAGCATCCGACTTCGGCTCAGGTCAGGATCTCGCAGTCCATGAGTTCGGGCCCCCGCGTCGGGCTCTGGGCTGATGGCTCAGAGCCTGGAGCCTGCTTCCGATTCTGTGTCTCCCTCTCTCTCTGTCCCTCCCCTGCTCATGCTCTGTCTCTCTCTGTCACAAAAGTAAATAAAAACGTTAAAAGAAATTAAAAAAAAAAAAAAAGAATAGAGACAAGGACCCCTTTTGACCATTTTCCCTCCCTCTCTCCTTCTCTGGACTACTTGGGAAAGTCCCATATAGGTACAAACGCAGGGCAGGCCTAATTCATATATTACACCCTATTGCCCCTAAAGCTACAAAAACGTCCTAGAGATGAGATTAAAATACATTTATATTCAAACTATATATTCAAGGATTTGCTCTCCAATCCTCAAGGATGGCTTTCCTTGAGGAGCACATCTCATTCGGTCAGTCCCTTACTCTCTTGTCCCCACAGCACTTGACATTCTGTTGGAACTGACGTACTGATTTATTTGCTAGCACTTTTATTTCTCATTTCCATATCACTTCTCCAACTACTTTATGAACTCTAAGGCCTTGTGACTGGTGACCTTCTCCACTCACAGGGCCTTACTTTCCACATATATCTCGGTCATTCCCAAATATGTGTTTGACTGTATGTTGGTCATCAGTACATGGATGGCCCACAGGAACCTCAAATTCAGTGTCCCGAACAGAACTATTTCTTCTAATCCTGAGACCCTGGCTCTCCTTCTCTACCTACCATATTAGGGAATAGCATTCAGTCGAAAATTCTGGTAGCCATGTTAACTTTTCACTCCTCACAGCATAATTCACTGAAACTCTTTTTCCTTAGTTATCCTTGACTGTACATCCGTCTTTCTACTAATACTGATGGTGGTGAGGAATTCATCGTTTCCCGTCTGGATTACTGTAAAGCCTCCCAAATGCTTTTCCTATTGCTAGTCTTGGTTTCCCAAACCATACAACACATTGTTGCCAGGTTATTTTTCTAAAACAGAAATCTGATTATGCAATGGTCTTGCTTAAAATAATGCAATGATTTCTTATTTACTTACAGCCAAAATTTACAGGCAGGAAGCTCCTGTAAGAGCGTGATGCACCTTCTTGAAGATTAATTGATTTGAAGGCAAAAAATATTAAAATTGATATATTAGAATAGGTTCAAACATTCACATTTGTTTTTTTTTTAATTTTTTTTAACGTTTATTTATTATTGAGAGACAGTGGGAGACAGAGCATGAGCATGGGAGAGGCAGAGAGAGGAGGAGACACAGAATTCAAAGCAGGCTCCAGGCTCTGAGCTGTCAGCACAGAGTTTGACACGGGGCTTGAACTCACAAACTGTGAGATCATGACCTGAGCCGAAGACGGACGCTTAACCGACTGAGCCACCCCGACGCCCCTCACATTTGTTTTTAAACACAGGCCCTCAAAGAATCTTTACACAAACAACACCCATTTTAGGCTATGCTACTATATCCCTGGAGGTAAACACCTGCTTGCTTTTAGTGTAATTTGTCAAAAAATAAGAATAAAAATAAAAAGGAGAATTAATGGATAGAATTCAAATTCCTTAGTATAGTCCTTAAAGTCTGTTATGATCTGGCCCTCTTTCTCTCTTTAGCCTTATTGTGTGTCTCTTTTGGCCTCATCCAACCACGCTGCCTAACCCCCTTTTCACTTGTCTTTACGTCTCAGGCATGGCCACATCAGGAAATCTTCCTTCTTCCTCCCCCTACCCACTCTGGGTTTGGACTTGTGTGCTTCACAATTTCCCAGCATCCTGTGCGTGCCTCTATCAGAGTGTCCACTAGGCTGCTGTGCCTTTGCGACTCTCTTGTGTGATTCCTCTATCAGAATGGAAGCACCTTAAGGGTAGGGGACATTTAGCTTTGAATGTTGGGTGCCTAACAGAGTGTCGAGCACACAGTAGGTGCTCAGTGGATGCTTGTGATTAGTTCAATAATTATTCTCCACAGAGCACAGAGTAGGTAATCAATAAATGTTTCATTTAACAAATAATAATCAGAAAATAGACGTTTCTCATTAACGATTTCCCTTTATATGTGAGCATTCATAAGGTTCCACCTTGGAATTCTTAAAACCAATATCGCATCCTCTGATCACGACCTCCTACATTCCTGCTGGGCTGGGGTTGGGGGGCTGCAGGGGGCAGTCAAAATGCAGATTTGTAGCTGGAAATTGATCCTTCTCAGTCCCAGTTGGGATATCTTTGTCACTCAGCAACCTTTTAAATTATCCTTTTCCATCAGTGGGTATTTCAAATATTGCCCACTGTTACGGATTCCATGTTCATCCCAGAATGAAATCTCATGTCCTAGTTCACAGGACAGCCTTAAACTTCTGTCCTCCGTTTAAAACACTTGCAACTACCTCTTTATCCTTAGCTTCTCCCTTCCTCTCCTCTCTTGGGAAAAAAGTTAACCCTTCTCTTCAAAAGCCTTCCGTCTGGGCTGTAGGTCCTAATAATCCCCTAGCAGTTAAATTTTATAAATGCTTTGCACTTTGTATCCTAGGGGTCACTCTGTGGCATTTGACATCATTACTGATTTCTTCTTATTGGAAACTCTTTTCCCTTGTTTTGGGTGGTTGATTCTCTTCTACCTCTGACTGCTCTACAGGCTATTTCTCCTTTGTGCACCTCCCACTGTTGATGTTTTCTAGAGCTCCTTCCTCCTCTAATCTTCTCTTATTAGGCACATTTCCTCAACAATCCTTCTACTCTAAGGGATGTTAAGTGCCACAATGTACTCAAGTGGGTCGGATCTGTATATTCTGCACATACGGCTCGCTAGACATCTCAACCTAGGAGTGTCACGGAGATTTCAAACTCAGTAAGACCCAACTTACTATCCTTATATCGTCTCCTCTCTTCCAGCTCCTCTAAGTTGCCCCTTTGTCCATGTTCCCTCCCCACGTTCACTGGCAGCACCATAATGTTGCCCAAGTCAGAAAAGTGGGAGTCAACTCATGATATCCCTTCTCCTTAATGGCGATGGTGGATAAAGAGCTCTTGGCCGTTCTTCCTCCAAGCCTAATCTCAGTTCATGGCATCCTCTCTAATCCAACTGCCAGTGCTCCTATTCTGGCCTTCATCAGCTCTGTGACAAAAGGCTCTAACTGTTCCCCTCTTGGGCCTCACTTTCTCCCAACTCCCCCTTCTCAGCTGCCAGAGTTGGTTCTCCGAGCCACCAGACATCCCTTCCTGGAGAAGCCCTACACATCACCACCAGCTCCCCAGGCAGAGATGACCGACTTCGCATGTGTGCACCCATGGCCTTGCACAATGTAATGTCCTGCCATGGTTCTTGTATTCTAGGGCCCTCATTCATTTGATGCTTTCCTCCCTTTTTCTCTCTTCTGCCAAGTTGTGAGTTCTTTGATTACAGGAGCTGTGTGTTCCTCAACAACTCAATAAATATTGTCTTTCCAGCTCAATAAATATTTATCAGATAAAATGTTTATTGAAGAAATTCTTCTAATTCTTTACCCTTTTCCACTTCATTTTGCTCTTACTGGTTTTTATTTAAAGGTAGTAGAACATAGTGCTTAAAAGCGCAGGTTCTGAGCTGAGACTGCCTGAGTTCAAATCCCAGATTTACCACTAAGGAACTGTACTAACTTTACAAACCACTTCGCTTTTCTGGACCCAGGTTCCTGATCTAAAAATGGAGAAAGTCAAAGTACCTATTTCTAGGATAATGTGAAGACTAAATGAGTTAATATGCAAACAACTCAGATGCTTCAGCGATGGAGAAGGCCTTGCCCCGAGAAGTCACACAAACAAATACCTCCTCTCTAGGGTCATGTTGATGTGACATTTTGAGAAGGAGTAAACAGTTGCATTGTGGCTCTGGAATTTGGTGGCAACACAGCCCTCTATAGCATGGAATGCCGAATAATGATCTCTGGAATCCCATCCAAAGGGGTTAGAACATTTCTAGGATATCATTTGTGTTATAACTTAGGGCACAGCTGCAGGCTTCAGAGTAGTTTCTTTAGGGTCAGTATCATCTGATGGAGAGACCTGTTTCAGAACCTTGTTCAGAACCTGAGCTAGTCTTTTCTGTTGGAGCAAAGACAACTCCAGACTAGATTTGGGTGGTGCACGATTTGTAACCTTATAAAGGTTTGGGTGGTGCACGATTTGTAACCTTTGTAAAGTTATATTTCTCCGGAAATTTGACTGCTACCATTTCTCCCAACACTTTGAGAAGAATAAAAATGGGAAGACTAACCCACTGGCGTTTACGCAAATGTTTGATTGTCACGGCATCACTGTGAACTACCAGTCAGAGTAGGGGCTAAAGGAGGTCAGGTGATCAATGGGGTTTTAGCTCGGAGTGGTATCATGCTGGATCTCTGAACCTATCTTGTGGTTATTTCTTTGGCTCCCAAATGCATAATTGGAATGGACACACCCAGAAGCTGGCAAAATCCCCATATTCGTTTCGTGACCTTGGAGAGATCAGGAAAGGTAGTAGGAAAGGCCAAGTAGAAGCCACAAGAACTGCTTCTGCCTACAAAAAATAGTAACCCAAAAGTAATACTGCATTCTCGGAGGGACTGTAGCGATTATTGGCACTGTCCAAGGCTCGGAAGTTGCAAGGAGGGTGACTCCCATCACATTCAATTCCACTATTTGGCCTGTGCAGAAAACAGGTGACTTGGGAGAATACCAGCGAATCGTCACAAATCTAATCAGAATCACTCTTCCTCCCCAATCTGTACCAGTCAGAGTTCAGCCAGAGAAGCACAACGACACAGTCCTCACACTGTACTGTCGTCATAGCACATCACTGTCACACGACACCCTTACCTTCTGACATGTGACTCCATTCTCACATCACACTATCACCATACCAAACCATCGTCCCACCACACCCTCATCACACTAAACTGTCATCAATACAAACTGTTCACACCACAGCCTCATCTTCCCACATCGTGGTGTTTGGGCTGCCAAATTAGATTCATGTGAAAGCAAATGAAATCCCGGCTGTGTGTGCTTACCCAGAACAGTCACATTCTGGATGAAAAGTAAAAATCAACTCGTACGGATCTATACGATAACCACTCCCACATGGCTCTAATTGTTCCCATTAGTACTGCCATCATCTATTGAAGTACTATACAGGCTCTCGATTTTTCATACGTATATTATCTCAGGTAATCCTTGCAACAACCTCCCGAGGTATTTATTATCACCTCCGTGTAGCAGATGAGGAAACCGTGCTTACGTGGCTGGGAAACTGCAGACCCATTATTTGAAATAATGCCTGGGGCGCCTGGGTGGCTCAGTCGGGTCAGCGTCCAACTTCAGCCCGGGTCACGATCTCGCGGTCCGTGAGTTCGAGCCCCGCGTCGGGCTCTGGGCTGATGGCTCAGAGCCCGGAGCCTGCTTCCGATTCGGTGTCTCCCTCTCTCTCTGCCCCTCCCCCATTCATGCCCTGTCTCTCTCTGTCCCAAAAAAAATAAATAAACGTTAAGAAATAATGCCCCTATTTCTAAATCCTGTGCTTCTTATCTTACGCCAGGCCGTCAGCTTTGGAAATATACACTCCTTTTAATAGCCTTTGACTGGTAAACGGCTTTTATGTCCCTGTAACCCATCGACACAACTAGGAAGAATCATGCGCCCACTAAATTCATCGCTATAGCTAACTTACGTGAGATACAACCAAAGCTACTAATTTTAGTCTACAAAAACTTTAAGGTGTTGTCCAAAATATTAGAATAGTTAGAGGACACAGTCCCTTGTTTGGTTTTCCTTGGGATAGCACATGATGCCACGTAATCAATGCATCTTAATAAGGTAAATTCGTCTCTCTCCACAGTCATGTATCAACACGGTCCATGAAAGTAAGTGGCATAGAGTTCGTTGGCAATTCCGAGAATAGTATGGCCCAGAATATAATAATGATCCAGAAGGCAGATGGCAAACGACATCATATTTTAATTTAACTTTCAGTAGGAAAGTAATGGGGAAAAAACTAAACCAGTAAGTTCACCATAGAAAAAGAATTTTAAATGAGGGTAAGTAAAGTGCAAGGAAATAATCTGGAAAATGACTATAAAACTTTTAAAACAACTAATAATAAATAAATGTTATCTGAATTGAACTGACAGTTTTTAATGGGCCATATGTAATTCATTTGTGTCCTGATGAGGCTGTAATTTTCTCCAAAGCCCAAATCCAAAATTTTTTTCTTTATAGTGAAGATAAAGTAATACACATACCAAAAATCATTTAAAAGATGCTATAATTTAATCCAAGAAGATAGTGAAGGCCCATGTCAGTTTTGGGGGAGCTTGTATTTTGTTGCATAACATGGGTTATAACAAAACGTTGGCTGTGGAATAGCAGTTTATTCCATAAGCAGCCGATATATTTGCTAAAACATTAGTTCTTTTGGTCCTAATCACATTGCAATCTTTTGGGACTCTTTCAATAATAATAATTTCAACAATTAATAATATCTAACTGCAAACCTCATGACAGAGTTGCACAGTTATGTTCTATAGAAATTTTATGAGCTATGTGTTCTACGTTTTGATGTTTTTCATGCAGAAGGGTTTACTCCTTGATATGCTGCCTAAACAATTTGTGGGTGGTATTTGAAGACTCCATCCAAAAGGGGATAATATCTAAGCTACAAATACAAATCTTGCCTAATGCAAAGGAAAGGAAAATCATAAAAGATGAGGGAACAGTTTAATTTCTACAATTACACTTCAGCAGAATGGGCCCATTTGTGACAACGCAAGCTGTTAACAGATGAGCTAAACTCCCATTACAATTTGTTACTTCTCCAAATGATTTGTGGTATCTTATTTTTATAAACGTACTTTGGTCATTTATTCTTAAGACGCTATACACCAAAGAATGTCATCTATGAATCCTGGAATCTTGAGGCAAATGGTATTTCTCTCACTTTTTTCTTGGAAGAATGTTAGCGTATTAATAAAATGAATGTCATTATTTCATTAAACAAGTATTTGTGCAAGATGCTTTTTCAGACACTTTAAGTGATTTTAGATCAATCAGACACAGGCCCTGGCATGGAAGGACTTGCCATATTATAGAAAAGATAGATGTGTAAATAACACACATCATAGTGTGATCAGTGCTAAAATTGAGGTTCACATAAAGTACTGTTACTGAACCAGAGAATGATAAACTCCAGAAGGAGAATGGAAATGAAATGTTCTCTATGAAGAACTTCCTTGAACTGGAACTGAAGGGATGTGGGTGGTCCCCAGATAGACCGGAGAGAACAAATATTTCCGGACAGAGGAAAGAGCTTGTACCTTAGACCTAAGAAGGGAAACAGTATGGCCCCCTTTCATCTCTCTTACAAATGGATTAGTCTCTAATGGGCATAGTATTTCCCAGTTAGCCACAAGCAAATGATGTAAGTATCTCTAAACAAGATGTGTCCCTTGCAAAAGAGATATGAAGTAGGATGTGAGTGATGCTCTGACCAAGTGGCACCTAAGTGCCACAACCCTAGAAACCAGTCTTCGTAGCTTCTCCAGAGAATTTTATCTGAGAGAGGTAGAGCTTTGGGAACAGATGCTAATGGAAAGAGGCATGAAAAGTCTCAGGTTCCTCTCACTAGTGGGATGGTGGAACTCACTTTGACCCTAGGATTTCCCGGTTAACTAGGAAAACATTGGTTTGGGATGAAAGCAAATGCTATGGAAGCTTGAAAGTGAAGTGCTAAATATTCTTTTTTCCTCATCACCATGATAGTCGTCATCATTATCATCACCACCCCATACCATCATCGTACTCCATTCACACCATCCAGAGTGGATGGGAACAGACTTGAACTCTAGCTCCCCTCAAGAGTTTACAGGTGATCATCCTACAGAATCAATTCCTTGAATGTCTGTGGAAGAGGTCACAGGAGTGGAATATGCACAACCACAAAGGGGGACTTTGTCCTAAATGGTCGCCTTTGTTGAAGCTTGCCTCAGGTGTAGGTCTCACTTTTTTTCTCCTCTCTCTCTCTTTTCCCTTTTCTTCTTCATTTTAACCAGTGACTTTAAAAAAAAAAACTGTTGGCTTTCTCACTTTCTTTTTCTTTTCTTTAGTTTATGTTGTCCAAACAAAGAAGCAAGATTAAAAGAGCATTACTCTGATTTTAGTGCCAATGTGATCATATTAATTGATTAGGTTCATCAAAGAACATGAGATGAGTAAAAGGAGAAAGCTAGAAACGTTGGTAGCGACCCTTTAGTACAATTCCCTCCTTTTACAAATGAGGCCACTTGCTTCCTAAGAGCTACTGTGCTTTCTCAGTTTTTATCCAGCCAGCCAGTCACTGAATTCTGTTTACTTACCGATTTTCTTCCCTTTACGTCTCACTTTTGATAGAATCCTAAAGAAGTAGGGTCTGCCACCAGCTACAATAAACACTTCTTTTATTCTGATTTCATATAATGTTCATTTTTCTTTAAGGCAGCCTCTACTTTCTTGTGTCTTAGAATCTGGTTAGTTGTTTGTGAGCCTGCCCTTCTCTGTTAGCTGACTGGAAGCCTCATGTCTATATTCTCCAACACTGTCCGTAGCTAATACTTTGTATGTCATTCCGCAACCCTTTATTCATGTCTATTTATGATACCAGATATACAAATAAGTAAATGATAACACTAGGTGAGAAGTTCACCGAGGAACATATCTTCAACATAAAGACAAAACCCAGAGGAGGGAGGGTGACTACTTTTGGCTTGAGGTGTTAGAGGAAGATTTCCTGGAAGAGGTGATATGAGAGCTGGGTTTCCCCAGATGAGACTAGATACAGCTAGGGGAGAGAGGACTAGTGGATAAGGCGGAAGAGAAGAAAATATACAAAGGCATGAAGGCCATGAAAAGTCATAGCACGTTAGAAAAAAATATAAGCACTTCAGTATTGTTGGGGCACATATTTTTGTGGGAAGGACCATCGTTGAAGATGAGTATGCCATTCTACAACAATAATAGAGAAACCAAATTAACCAGACAAATAGGAGTTCATTTTTCTCATATAAATCTGCAAGTTTTGTTTTAGTGGATCAACTCTGTCAGGACCAGTATCTCTGCAATTCGAATCTCCTTTTCCTCATGGTCACAGGATGGCTGCTGTAGCTCCAGCCATCTTGTCTGGGTGAAGGTCAGGAAAATGAAGGAGGAGGGGAAGTAGAAGGCATTATGATATGTGTTCCCTTTTTCTAAGAAGAACAAAACCTTTTCAGAAGTTTCTTCACTGATTTTACTTGCAACTCTCTCTTTGGCAAACACTGTGTCACATGGCAGCCTGTGACACATGACACTCCAAAGGAAGTTGGGGGTGGGGGTGGGGAGTGATAGTTTAGCTCTTTAGGTCCAAGCACAAAGTATTAAGGGAGAACAGCGGGGAGTGAATATTAGATTAGTCTTCAAATGCAGCTGCTACAATGAGTTTTGAGAGAGAAACTAACTCTATCATGAAGATTTTTAAAAAAATTTTTTTAATGTTTTTATTTATTTTTGACAGAGAGAGAGAGACAGACAGACAGAACACGAGTGGGGGAGAGGCAGAGAGAGAGGGAGACAGAATCCAAAACAGGCCCAGGCTCTGAGCTGTCAGCACAGAGCCCGATGCGGGGCCGGAACTCATGAACCACGAGATCATCACCTGAACTGAAGTCTGACACTTTATGGACTGAGCCACCCAGGCGCCTCTTGAAGATTTTTTTTTTTTTAATGGCAGGTTAAGGAGCTTTAATTTTACCTTGTATGAAATAGAATTTTGGTAAACAATTTTGAGAGATGCAATCAAACTTGTGTATTAGAATAGAGTTGTTTAATGGCTTTACAGCAGAGGCACACTAGCTCTTCCTTGTAAATGTGAATGTATGATTGAAAGAAAATTGATATTAACCAACCATTGTTCAAACTTTGGTCTTTCTGACTCTTGACACACAGAGTGTCGGTAATAGCACATTTGTGTATGCAGGATATAATCACAGGCACATGTGATCACAGACAGACCCATGACATACATGCACTTCCCATGCAAGTTACATAGATAGGTCCTCAAATTAATTTTGTTCAGCATAACTGGATCACCATGCTCCTTTATTATTTGTAAATAATTAATTTGATCAATTGCCAGGTGGACAAGCACCATGCTTCCCGGTGGATGACTCCATTTTTATTCAGTTCCTTTGGAAGAAGCCTTTGATTATTATGCTGATTTGGAAATTAACTGTTAAAAATTAACACTCAAAACCTCCTCAGCTCCCTGTCCCATTATGGTTTATAATTGAATAAGAATATCCATAATAATCACATACATATAATGTTCTTCATCCCATGACCAATGAGGGAATTGGTAAGACCAAAAAGTTTCCTGGCATAGAATCTGCAAAAAGAGGAATTTTCCTAGAACACTCCCATTTTTTTTTTAAATTGCCATTTCTCAGACTTAATCTCCGAAGTAAAAATTCTCATTCCACTCTCCCAAATATGAAAGAGCACAGATGAGTTTAAATAACAGAGCTGAACACTACACTTATTAATTAAGTGTAGAGGAACAAAACAGGAAGAAAGAGAAAGAAAGAAAGAGAAGAAAGAAAAAGATAGAGTTAAACATAATTGCCTCAAATCTCAAATAGAGGGGAAGAGTCTGTTGGGGAGTAAGGAGAATGCCAAAAAGGGAGAACTGAGAAGGGGAGCGGGTCACAGTGGCTAGCTGTGTCCCTGTCCGTGGGTGTTTCCAGCAGAAGCCCCGTGGTGGGAGGGGCCTGGCGTCTGCACAGGCCTGCTCTCTCTGCAAAGGGTAGAGCAGAATGTGAAGCCAACTGCCAAACTGCACCATGGGTCAAGAGGCAGTTGGACTGAGCTTTGGAAACAGAGGAAATGCACAGCTGCTCTCAAGATTTTTAAGTTGAGGATGAGGAGTGACTGTGCAAATGAACTGGTATTTCCTGGGCACGTCTGCGCCGAGATTCTGTCTTCTTCAAGTTCCAAGTGCTTTACTATTTTTCCTTGAACTCTCGAGTCTGTGTAAACCTCCCGTCCTCACCTTTTGTATCCAGCAGCTGGTGAGACCAAATCTTGATATTAATGAAATTTCCACTCTATTTCTTAGGTCTGTTTTCTGTCCTTCTGGCCCTGGCCAATCCTTGTAGGATTCTGAATTATAGTCTAGAAATGGAGAGAGGAAAGGGAGCCACTTACTTTTATTGGTAGCATATACCTATTCCTCTATCTGTATTTACATTTTATTCTCAAACCAAGAAGCCCGTGAGATAGATACCATTATCGTCATCGTTGGCATCTAAGCGATGATGAAATGGGGGTGCAGAGAGTTTCAGTACCCTAACCAAAGCCAGTGGCCAGCCTGCATAAGAATAGATCTCCTGCTTAGGAGCCCAGCTCTGTGCTAAGGAGGCATGACTGCGAACTGTCACTCTATCATTCTGTAATCAGGAAAATCCTGACTTTGTATCTCCAGTAAGTTGGAAAGGGCACAGAGGACTTCAGTTACCAATGTGTCTTGAGTCTTCATTGTGTGTGTGGGATTATCAAAAGCTGGGGAAAGAATAGAGCCCCTTCTACCTTACAGCTTAAAATATAAATAATGTCTAAATATGTTCCAGTAACGGAAGATGGAGGGTTAATTATTTGCTGTAATACTAACGGGCAGCCTGTGCCTCTGGGTGCTGAGGAAGGGACACCTACCGATGCATCCGATTATGTCCTTTTGGAGAAGAGACTCCTTTGTCATTATGTAATACCCCTCTTTGTCTTTGATACCCTTCCTTGGTCTGAAGGCTGCTCTGTCTGAAATTAATATCGCTTCTCCTGCTTTCTTTTGATTAGTGTTCAGATAGGCCTGCATTCCTCCATACTTCACCAACCATTGTTCAAATTTTGGTCTTTCTGACTCTTGACACACAGAGTGTCAGTAACACCGCATTTGGGTATGAAGGGTATAATCACAGGCACATGTGATCACAGACAGACCCATGACATACATGCACTTCCCATGCAAGTTACATAGACAGGTCCTCAAATTAATTTGGTTCAGCACGATAACTGGATCACCATGCTCCTTTATTATTTGTAAATAATTAATTTGATCAATTTCCTTGGAAAGTACCTTTGACCAGAAATCAGCCTAAGGCCGTAATGAATTCACAAGGTATCTATTTTTTATTTAGAGATGTTTTTCTAGATCATTTCTAAAATCATCTTTAGTGTCCATATTTGGACACTTTTTTATTAACTCATTCTGCAAATATTTATGACACATCTCATTGGTCCATACACACTCGGTGCTAGGCCCAGTGACACAATCAATAGTAGATAAAATAGACGTCTGTCCTGGGGTCATTTTTGAAAAAAGACTAGAACACAAATAATTTTCTTTCCGTTCCCAATTTTATCATTGCAAGATGCTTCACTTTTAACAAATTAACTAATCTGAGGCTTAGTTTATATCAAAAACACCCCAACGAACTGCTGTGGTTTGGGTTGATTCTGTGACTGCAGACTTACCCTATCCTTTTAGTACTTCAGGAGAAAAACAAAAACCAAAGGGAAGCAGAATGTTTGCTGCCTAACATGTGAATGCCCATAAAGAGCAAAATCTCTCTTTATCAACATGTCTTTGAGAAGCCTGAAAGGATCTTGACTCAGTCCAAAGTAGAGATCAGGCAGAGAGCCAAAGAGTTCGATCCATATTTGAAAACGAACAGCAACAAACCTTTTTAACAAGGAGGAAATGGACCCCCAAGTCAATCTGCTAACCATCTGTGTTGAAAACAGTAATAGGTATAGCACTTCTAAGACCTTTCCCAAAGCTATGCTGCGCATGTGATTACCATAGAGAAATGAAGTATTTTTGCTTTTACAAGGAGTCCAGAGACAAGAACATAAAAGTGCTTTGAAAACATAGTTTCAGAATTAGAAATCAGGGTAAAAAGATAAAGCACATGTTTTTCCACTTCACTCCAGAAGGCTACTGCCCTGCTCACTTTCTGGAAAAGACTCTCTAACATTGTTTTCTCTTACGCTCACCAATGCCTGCCCTCGAACTATATGGGTCACAGGTATAATTACCACTTATTCCAGACAAGTTCCCTGCGAATTGGAATGGTAAGGTTTCATCTTCGTATGTTTCCAATGTTCGCTGTGCTTTTCGTATCCTTCATTTCAGAAATGCAAAAGGATTACGACAAATCAATTCTTACACATGCTCTTGAGCTTATGCTGGGAGATGCCTCTTATCTTTTCAAAGTGTAAGGACTCAGGCTGAGTACAAATGGATAACATTCCCATAATGCCATACAGGATTTATGGGATCCAAACTGTATCTATCTGAAGTAGAAAATAAACAAACCCTCTGTCATGTACCCACCTCAGATACCTTAAAGGAGAAATTTTGTATTATCGGATATGACACAGGTCTATCCTCCAGCAAAAGCTAGCTTCCATGCTTGGGGCTAGAAAATATTTGGTTTTATTTCTACCTTTCCCCTTTGCCTTCCCTTCACTTAGCAGGTGATGACTTTCGGGGTGGCCTTGTGACAGAGTGCAAGGCAGAACCACTTTCTGGCTTGGGTTTCCCAAAGCCTTATAGCACCAAAACACCTGTAGGGCTTTCAGAGGTGGGATCATGAAGGAAGAAGATGGTTGCAGTAGAAGGGACAGTGGTTAGGACCCTGTAGGGAGATGAGGCTCTATCACGGGAGTACCAGCCTCAGCACAGAACCCTTGTCTCAAGAACAGCGCAGCAGCAGAATCCAGCCGTCTCCATGAGAACATGACACAGAAGAATATGCTATCTCACAGATGTCCTGCTCATCTATGGTCAGAGAAAAGTGAAAACAATCTAAGCCTCCCTAAAGGAATTCTTTAGTGTGTGTGTGTGCGTGTGTGTGTGTAATCCAAAGGAGATGAGATGCTGGTATGCACAAAGGCATAGAGATGAGAGGAAAAAAATCTTGTTGGAGATTGCAAAATACCCCCAAACTCACTGGAGAGGAGACAGAATGAAAAAAAAAAAAACTGAGCAAGAGATTAACATGAAAAGGAGGAGCTAGTCATTAATTAGGTGGTAAAGGCTGGAAATCACGGGGGTGGTTGGGTAAAAAGTGAGGTAACAAATACTCTTCCAAGCCAAGGACTACACCTGCTGCATTTGAATGAAATCAAAGGAGAAAGCGCGAGATAGTTCTGGGAAAGATATAACCGCAGTGATTCAGAAGAGAGCAGAGAGGGTCATGGTGAGCAAAGTGGAATTTACCAATGGGATAGCAGCCTGCACTGAAGATGGACTGGGGATGTGGGCAAAAGAGTAAAAAATTGTTTTTAAAATGACTCAACAACCAGGAGCCTGGTGGGTGGGGTAATCTCGGTGCTATGAAAAGTAACAGAGCATTTGTAAAAAATGGGAGGGAGAGAGGGTGATGAGACATTGGGGGAGGGAACAAACCGGAATGGAAAATGAAGATGAAGACATAATTCTACTAATTATCCTTTAGACAAAATCATGAGGTATAATACTTTTATAATCAGAACATTCTGATTATAAAAATCATTAAACCTTAATAATCATTTAAACCTTATCTTCCTGATAAAAAAAAACTGAGACCCAGGGAGAATATGGCTGCCTCCTTGGCCCAAGATTGTTCGACGGCCATTGGAGAATGGGCACAAGAATTCCGTGTCCTGACTCTGTCCGTTATGACTCTTTTTTTTTAAATTTTTTTTTAATTTTTTTTTAATTTTTTGAGACAGAGAGAGACAGAGCATGAGCATGGGAGGGTCAGAAAGAGAGGGAGACACAGAATCGGAAGCAGGCTCCAGGCTCCGAGCCATCAGCCCAGAGCCCGACGCGGGGCTCGAACTCTCAGACCGCGAGATCGCGACCTGAGCTGAAGTCCAACGCCCAACCGACTGAGCCACCCAGACGCCCCTGTCCGTTACGACTCTTGCACTCAGCAGCGCTGTAGTTTCTGTCTCCATCCCGCTGCCCATGCTGCCTTTCTTCACGGTTTTTATTCAAAAGGTTCTTTTCCCAACAGTGCCAAACTTTGCATTATATTTCTCTAGTGCATCAAAGAAAGACCAGCTCTAAGATCCTACAATATTTAGGCCTTTTCCTAAACTATGTCTACTTTTACGATTTTACCATTTCCCAAATGTTCTCGGAGCATCCACTTTGTGCCAAGCAATGCTCTAGGATAGCAGTGAACAAGATAGTCCCAAATAAGATGGAGATTACATTCTAGTGGGAAGAGGCAGACAAGAAACAGATAACCAAATGTGTCAGGTGGTGATAAGTGCTATCACAAATAGAAGAGGGTAAATGAATAAAGAATGACTAGATGGGCGACCAGGGAAAGCCATTCTGACAAGACGACATGAGAAAGAAGCTTGAATGACGAAGAGAAGAGAGACCCTCGTGCGGAGCTGGGGGACATAGGAACAACAGTACAGCAATTGCAAAGTTCTGGAAGGGCAGATGTGCATGGTGTGTTTGAGGAGCAGAAGGAGGCTAGCAGAACTGCAGCAGGTTGAGCAAGGGGAGAGAGCAAATGAGGTCTGGAGGTTGGCGTGAACACAGATCACTTAAGGCTTGTAGGGCGTGGCCTTTGGCTTCCATTGTGAGTGAAAAGAAAGGCCATTGGAAGGTTCAAAGTAGAGGATTAACACAATCACGTCTGCACTTTAAGATCATCACTCTGCTTTGCTGTCTGGGGAAAGGGCTATAAGCACGCATGGGTGAGAGCAGAGAGACCACTAAGGAGGCCTTTCCAATAGTCTAAGTGAGATACGATTAGGGCTTGGTCTAGGATCATGGGTTTGACAAATGATCAGGATTGGAACCTAGATTGAAGGTAGTCTCAACAGAATTTGCTGATGAATTAGATGGCGAGCAGAGGAATCGTGAAGGACTTTAGCGATGACAGCCTAAGTCACTGTTTGCTAATGAAGAAGACTTGAGAGGCCCAGGTTTAGTGGGAAGTAGAGAGGGAGACAAATCATGAGTTGCGTTCTGACTATTTCATGTCTGAGACGCCCATGAGAAAAGAGGAAAGCATCCCCTGACATTTGGGAGCTGGCCTTGGACTACCCAGCTAGGCTCGGGGGTGTGTTGCTGGTGGTCTTTGGCTAGAGGGCTTTGACCCTGTAGACATCCAAGTGGGAATGTTGAGAAGGCAAGTCTAGGCCAGAGAGGAGGTTGGAGCTAAGGATGTAAATTTGGTGTTCATCCCTATAGCATACTCAAGACAGTGGCCCCGTGTAAGATCTCCTGGTAACAGGTGGAGAAAAAAAGGAGTCGAAGGGCTAATCGTGGGGCCCTCTGTGTTTGAAGGTTGAGGGAAGATGAGAAAGGTCCAGCAAAGGAAACTAGGAAACAATGGTGACTGAAGTAGGAGAAAAACAGAGAGAAAGCAGAATCTAAGAGAAGCCAAGTGAGGAAAAGCACTTTGAGATGGGGACAGAGCAAAGAACTGTATCAAAGATGACAGTTTAAGCAATCTGAGGATGGGGAAGTGACCATTTCATCTGGAATGTGGAGGTCACTGGTGACCCAAGAAGCACAGTGTTGGGTGAGCAGTTGAGATGAAAGCTGGCTTAGAGTGGTTTCAAAGGAAACTATGAGAGAAGGGAGACAGTAAGTATACGGAGAAATTGGGCCATCTCTAGAGAAGTTGTGGGGATATGAGGTAAAAGAGGAACTCCTTTTTTTAAATTTTTTAAAATGTTTTTTATTTATTTTTGAGAGAGAGAGAAAGAGAGAGACAGCATGAGCAGGGGAGGGCAGAGAGAGAGGGACACACAGAATCCGAAGCAGGCTCCAGGCTCTGAGCTGTCAGCACAAAGCTGGACGCGGGGCTCAAACTCGTGAACCGTGAGATCATGACCTGAGCCAAAGTCGGACACTCAACTGGCTGAGCCACCCAGGTGCCCCAAGAACTTTTACCTCTACTCCTCTGACAGCTTCTGGGAGATTTTCCAAGGGAAATAGAGGTCATCTGCTAAATGAGGACAAGAAAGGCAGTACTGGAGCTTTGAGAAGGGAGAAGAGGTGGTGAAATATACTCTAGAAGAGTAGAAGAGTACTCGTTTACCTTCCTTCTCTTCGTGTTCCCCATATTAACAAAAAACCTAAGAATAGACAGACGTAGATGACAGGATTATAAGCAGTCTTTAAAATAAAATTCCATGTGCAAATATACATATGTATAATTTTGCATAGCTTCAATGTTATGTTGTGTGTATACAGACAGAATATATTAAATTTGGTCCATTAAATATGATACTCATTTTTTTAAATTTTTTAAATGTTCATTATTTTTTGAGAGAGAGAGAGAGCGCACAAGTGGGGTGGGGCAGAGAGAGAGAGAGAGAGAGAGAGAGAGAGAAGGAGACACAGAATCTGAAGCAGGCTTCAGGCTCTGAGCTGTCAGCACAGAGCCCCACGCAGGGCTTGAACTCACGAACCATGAGATCATGGGCTGAGCCAAAGTAGGATGTTTAACCGACTGAACCACCCAGGCACCCTGACACTCGTTAATTTGAAGAAAACGTTGAACTTGGGAATAAAATACCCCTCAAAAAAATTGAAAACTACTTTCTTTGGTGTTACATCTTTATGTATCTTTATGCCTCATTCTCTACATTTCTATCATTGACTACTTTTTTTTACGTTTACCCAAACACATTTGAAAGTTGCATCATCTGGATCAGGGGTTCTTAAACTTGCGCTTGCATCAGAATCACCTGGAGGGCTTGTCAAAGCACAGATCCCTGGGCTGCGGTCCCAGAAATCCTGACTAAGAATGGCTGAGTTTGGACCTGACAATCTGCATTTCCAAGAAGTTCCCAGGTGACACTGACACCACGGGACCAAGGACCACCCTCTGTGCAATGCTGCTGTAGAGCTACAGGGTCTTAGCGTTCTTGTGTGTCAAGATCAAAAGGGATTTGGGGAGAGAGATTAAGTAGGTGGATTCGTCTAAACCGGAAACAGGAGAGAGAAGAATATTACCCAGGTGCAGACCCAGATTTTGCATAGCCTTCCATCTTCCCTTGCTTCCGCCTCCAAGTCACTTCCCCTTCAGTCTTTCCTGGAAGAAATCTCTAATTAGAGTAGACACCCCAAAGCCAACATAGGACTTCATTCTTCTAGAAAAGACTAAACTCTCGTTATAATAAGAGCCCTTTCTTTTGCAATTTCCCAGATAGTTCCCAGCGCTTATGAGTGCACGGACTAAAATAGAAAATGCTGTACTGATAGAGGAAAAATGCAGCAGCTTCCTCCACATGCCACCTGGTCTATGACCCCGATTCCAGCTCTCCTGCGGGGACGCGGGCTGTGGCCTTAAGTTCCCTCACCACCTACTCCTCTCTCCTTCCTCCTGCCACTGATCCCAGCCATTAGGGGAGCTCCTGCCAAAAGGCCATCAGCACGACGGCTCCTCGGGCTTCGCATTTCATTTCAGCTCCTTCCTCGGCTTTATGTTTTGTTTAGAGTGAAGTATGCACTTCTCACATAATAAATGTTGACCAATAACTTGCCCAGTGTCTGCAGGGACACAGATAGCCGTGTTCTGTAACGTCCACATAGAAAGTAGGAACGGAACAAGGTAAGCTATTTTGCAAACATCAGGCATCTGTAATGCAGATCACATCATATGGTAGCTTATTTTATAGACTTCTTACATGACTAAAAGTCTTAAAGATTAATATACGTGCCTCGTACTTATCAAAGCAAAAAGACAAAAATGAAACTTCCTATACTATACCGTCACCCATAAATAGCCTCAGCTGTGGTTTTGGTGACTAACCTTTCCAATATGGGCACACATGTATGCCCAGATACACGCATCTGTGGGAAGACTAGATACGATTTTTGTGACCGGTCTTTTTTTTTTTTTTACTTAATTTACCTAAATTTTGTTTCTGTTTTTTACCTAATTTCTGGTGAACGGCTTTCCACATTTTTAGGTTTCTTTTGAATTCATTTATTTATTTTGAGAGAGACAGGGACAGCACGAGCAGGGGAGGGGTAGAGAGAGAGAGGGGGGGAGAAAGAATCTCAAGCAGGCTCCACACTGTCCGTGCAGGGCTCAGTGCGGGGTTCCAACCCGTGAAACCACGAGATCATGACCTGAGGCGAAACTGAGAGTCGGATGCGGACTGAGCCACCCAGGCACCCCACAGCTTTCCACAGTTTAGATAAAACACCCCCCTTTCCGTTTTCTGGCTGGATATTCTTTCACCTGGATACACCATGGTTTGTCTATTACTTACCCTGTCCTTCCGGTGCTGGATGTTTCCCCCTCACCTCTCACTTTTACAATCATGTCACACTTAATCACACTGGCTAAATTGTTAAGTCCACCTTCAAATTTTTTTTTTTCAACGTTTATTTATTTTTGGGACAGAGAGAGACAGAGCATGAACGGGGGAGGGGCAGAGAGAGAGGGAGACACAGAATCGGAAGCAGGCTCCAGGCTCTGAGACATCAGCCCAGAGCCCGACGGGGGGCTCGAACCCCCGGACCGCGAGATCGTGACCTGCCTGAAGTCGGACGCTTAACCGACTGCGCCACCCAGGCGCCCCCCCATTGTCTTTTTCAATAACTCCTGTGCTTGCAGAAGAATCCTTGAGAAGTAAGAAAGTAAGGTTCTGTGAGACAACCAGCTTTGGCAGAAGAGAGAGCGTGGTTCGCCTGAGGTCTGCTACCCTCTAAACACAGCAAAGATCTAAGACAATACAGCCTGAGAGAACCAATGCTGAAGAAGCCATGAGACATAGGGTATACCTGCTGGATATACCCTATAGGCTTAAGGCAGGATGGAGCTGGGATCCTGAATAAAAAAAGAAAGAGAGGGGCGCCTGGGTGGCACAGTCGGTTAAGTGTCCGACTTCAGCCAGGTCACGATCTCGCGGTCCGTGAGTTCGAGCCCCGCGTCGGGCTCTGGGCCGATGGCTCGGAGCCTGGAGCCTGTCTCCGATTCTGTGTCTCCCTCTCTCTCTGCCCCTCCCCCGTTCATGCTCTGTCTCTCTCTGTCCCAAAAATAAATAAAAGTCGAAAAAAAATTAAAAAAAAAAAAAAAGAATATAAAGTCAGGAAAAAAAGACATTTCTCAAATAATTTACATCCTAGGGAGAGGCAGGAGAAAATAAACTGCAGAAAATAACCAAGAAAATCATGAGACCGTGGTCAACGCTCCGCAGAGAATTATTTTAATTCTCTGTGATATTGATGTGATATTGATGAGATATTGATGCTTTACATTGACCGGCCTGGGAGGGTTGCTCTAAGAAGCTCACCTTTCAGCTGAGCCTTGGCTCTGCGGGTGGTGATAGAACAGGGGAAGTGGAAGAGAATATTCCTAGTCGTAGGGACCTCGAGTCTAGCGCAGTGGCTTTCAAAGTGTGGTCTTAAAGAGTTCCAAGAGGTTTTACGAGGTCCATAAGGTCAAAAGTATTATTATAATTATGGTAATATATCACCAATAATAAGATATTTTTGACTTTCGTCACCGTGTTGGCAATGACACTGATGTTGCAAAAGCAAAAGTAGGCAAAACTGTGAAGCCGTAAGCAGGGATAAACTGGTAACAAACTGTACTAGCTAGCAGTCATTGTATTTTTTTTAACATTAAGCACGCACAATTTTTGAAACGCTAATTTAATTTAACAATCTCTGTGTCGAAGCACGACAGTGATTCATTTCATTATATCTCACCCCTAAAGTACACGTCTTTGTAATATTCTGTGTGATGAAATGGGAAAGACAAATAAATCACTTCTGCTGCATACAAGAGGGCAATAATTGTCTTGAGGCAAAGCCCCTAATTGACCTCGTAATTTAAAAAGTTATATTCTTATGGAAAAACTGCAGCTACTAAATAAATCAGTAACGGTGAAATTAGAAAAATGGTATCTTACCATGACTGTTAACTAACGGATCTAGGCATTGATCATTATGGGCTACTAACCACCCCCCCCACACAGAAATACCAACAGGTATTTTATGCATCTTGAGGGAACGACACAGCACAAGCTACAAGGTCCTTTGGCTAAAAAAATGAAATAAAATAAATCTTAATCTGATCATGTCTCCAGTTCAAACAACCAACATACAGGAGCCACAGACAACTGGGGGCATGTTAATTGAGACTATGCACGTGCAATCAGCAGAACCAGGACTTTGGGAAATTCCATAGGACAAATAATCTACTTTCTTCAATGAAAAAATTGCAGAAAAGAAGAAAAGAAAGAAAGGAAGGTGGGGGTGGATTTTTAGGTGAAAACAGATAAGAACTATGAACTCATTGCAGTAAGTGGATCTTTTTGGATACTAATATATAAAACATTGTTTATGATATTTATAAGACAATTGGAATCTGTTTACTGGATAGCTGGTAATATTAAGGAATTATTATTGAATGTCATTAGTATTATTGTGGTCAGATCTTTAAAAAATATTCTTTTTAGATGTACACTAAAATGTCTATGAATGAATAAATAAGTAAATAAGCAAACAAACCCATAGAACTAAAACTTGCATCAGGCTTACTGGTGAAAATCTCCTCTTAATCAGGAAAAAGATAAACATGTCCACTATGATCATCACTATTTAATTTTATTTCGGAAGGTGTTAGACGCTTAGGTAAGAGAATTAATAATATTAATATATAATATAATAATTACAGCAGAGAGAGTAGCATTATCTTATACTACAAAAAGTATTTATGGAACACGAACTGAAAACCTATTAGAAACGAATTTTAAAAATCAGTAAAAGCACTGATTCTAACACAAATGTAAAAACCATTACCTTGCCCGGATGCAAACAACAGAAACCTATGATACGGAACATTGTGCAAGATCTCATTCACAAGGGCAAGAAAAATGCAAAACCCCTTAAGCATATATGTAAGAAGTATGAAAGACTGTATAAAGAAATTTCTGAAAATTATATAAAACGCATGAAAAGTACATAGAAGAAATTGACATGAAAAGGATAGCCACTCTCTAACCTATATGTTCTGTGCATTGCCCAAGAACCAATATGATTTGGGGTGGAGAAAACACACGCTAGGTTTCTTTTTACAAATCAGCAGGTAAGTATAACTAGGAAAAATTTTGATGTTTGAGTTCTTCTTTGCCACTCTTCCACTTTTGGAGAAGGAGGGAAAGCAAAAGACATCCCCATTTGCAGCAGGCTCGCGAATGGGGGCTTTGGCTCCGGCAGCCCCGCGGACCCAGCTGAGTAGGAGACGACAGCGTCGGCAGCTGTGAGCCCTCACACAACATCTCACTTAAAATGTCATGTGTGCTACTTGGTTTAAATTGTCACCCCTCCAGCAACCACAAACAATGCAGACACAGCAGATGTATTTTCTATTTAGAATTAAACAGTTTATCTCAACCACTGTCATTGTTATAGGGAAAAAATAAATAAATATCCATCTTAATGTAAACTTCAAAAGGTACTTTCTGGCAACCAGAGATATTTTCAAATCCAAATCTTCTGAGAAAACTAGGATTTGACCACAGATTTTTGTTTCAAATCGGGATGCTGGCAGCTCCAAGAACAGTAAAACACAGCTTGGTCAAAAGATTTTTGGCCAGATATTCCATACAGTAATTCATGTCATTGATGCTGAATGGTCCAAAGCATTAAGTAAACATCATAAATGTCTTTTGTTATTAAATGTTCCATTCAAACATTTTGTTTCACACTTGTGTAATGGATAGAAAAGAAGAAAGCTGTAGTGGAAATTGGCCCTCAAGACAGTGGTTGATTCACCTTTTCTGATTTTTTTTTTTTTTTTAATATATGCCCTCCTCCAAGTTGCAGAAAGAAAATAGCATTTCTGTCCTGTAGTGTATGCATTCTATCTCTGGAAGTTAGGCTAGTTGTGAACCTGACTTTGTTGGGTCAAGTTCAAATTACCACCCATGTATTCAGAAGACTATAACTTTGTTCTCCCTAAAGTCGGGAAGTCAGCCTTCCTCTGTGATAACTAAAGTAGAAATATGAGTGTTTTCTTAATGTGAGGTTAGGGAAAATACTACTTTTCAAAGATCATTTTGCAAGAATAACAATTCCTATAGTGAAAGGAAAACCACAAATGGGTCTGTAAAGTTGGCCTACCTAGACAGCGATCACTTAGTGTAGTTACACCAGACTGTTAACGATGGAGAACTGAGTATTGTTGGAGGAAGGTGCATGAGGCAATGGCTTAGATGGGTGATGGGTATTAAGGAGGACACTTGGTGTGATGAACACGGGGTGTTATATGTAAGTGATGAATCACTCAATTCTACTCCTGAAACCAATATGTTAACAAATTAGACTAATTAAACTTCTGTTTAATTAGTTTAAGTAATTAAAATTTAAATAAAAAGTTAAAAAAAAAATAGGGACACCTGGGAGGCTTAGTTGGTTAAGTGTCAGACTCTTGCTTTCGACTCGGGTAATGATCTCACGGTTTGTGAGATTGCACCCCTCATCAGGCTTTGTGCTGACAGTGAGAAGCCAGCTTGGGATCCTCTTTCTCTCTCTCTCCCTCTCTCTCTCTCCCCCTCCCTCATTCATGCTCTCTCTCTCTCTCTCTCTCTCAAAATAAACATTTAAAAAAGTAAGAAATAAATCATAAATAGATAAATAAATAAATAAATAAATAAATAAGGAAAATAAACAATAACACATCTTGACCTAAGTGCACTTGGGTTGCCATAATTTGAAAGTTCTGTTTAGCCATTAAAACATGACTTATTTGGGGTACCTGGTGGCTCAGTTGGTTGAGCATCCAAGTTTTGATTTTGGCTCCGGTCATGACTTTGGCTCAAGTCAGTAGAAGCCCATGTCAGGCTCTGAGCATGTATCCTGCTTAAGAGTCTCCCTCTCCCTCTGCCCCTCTCCCCAGCTTCATCGCTCTCTTTGTCTCTCTAAAATGAAAAACAAAAACAAAAACAGAACAAAAAAACAAAAAACATGACTTACTTAATCTTGGATCTAATCTCAGCTTTTTTCTTGCAGTCTTTTCTTTCTTTCTTTCTTCTTCTTCTTCTTCTTCTTCTTCTTCTTCTTCTTCTTCTTCTTCTCCTTCTTCTTTTTGGCTTCAAATTTTTATTTAAATTCCAGATATTTAACATATAGGTATAATATTAGTTTTAAGAGTAGAATTTAATGATTCATCACTTACATACAACACCCAGTGCTCATCACAACAAGTGCCCTTTTTAATACCCATCACTCATTTAGCCCATCCCCCCCCCTCCACATTCAATCCATAGCTAAAACATCAGTGAAAAGCCCTGAAGTGACATTATATTTGTATTTTTCTGTGGAGCTTCTTTTCTTCTAAGTTAAGTAAAACTCAGCTATCCTACTGACCCAAAAGGCCAAAGAGTTATCAGGATGCTTTCTAGTTCTTTTAGGAAGGAGAACACACACAACCAAATGGCTATTCATTTATATTTTATAATTCTTATGTAAAGAAAAATCTAAAATCACATCCGGTATGCTGTATCCCATCTCAATTGATTCTGTCTGTCTTGCATCACATGCAAGTAACCTTATCCTTTTGGAGACAAGGATACCTGCATTGTTCTAAGTAATAAGATTTTCTAATTGAAACTCCTAACTCACATTATATCTATGATTTGTTTGTTTATTCATTCATTCATTCAATGTTTTATCTCATAATTATTTATTAAACATCTACTATGCTATAAATAAGCAAATCCTGTCCTGTCCTTCATGAAATTGCGAGTTAGACTCTAGCTTGTCTGCAATATTTCTTACTGCTAGAACTAACAGGATTTCCTCTGCATATAAAATACACTGAGAATTCTTCAAGACAATCGCCCTTTGCATTTATTGTGGAATCACTATGTTTTCTTTTTACCTATATTTAAATAGCACCTAGAGGGGCGCCTGGGTGGCTCAGTTGGTTAAGCGGCCGACTTCGGCTCAGGTCATGATCTCGTGGTCCGTGAGTTCGAGCCCCGCGTCGGGCTCTGTGCTGACAGCTCAGAGCCTGGAGCCCGTTTCAGATTCTGTGTCTCCCTCTCTCTGCCCCTCCCCCATTCATGCTCTGTCTCTCTCTGTCTCAAAAATAAATAAACATTAAAAAATAAAAATTAAAAAAAAATAAATAGCACCTAGAACCATAGATTTTGCAAACAAATGATATAAAAAGTAGCAAAGTTGCCAGTTTTACAATAATAGCAGAACAGGAAAGGAAAAACGTCAACAACGATGTTGCTATTTTCTTCTGAGTTTAGAAAAATGAATATTCCTAGCAACTATTCCAAAGCATTTGTATTTCAACTAGTTCCAAGATCTAATACCTGAACAAGTAAGTATAGAGATATTTTGGGGGTGCTTGAGTGGCTCAGTCAGTTGAGTGACCTACTCTTGATTTCAGCTCAGGTCATGATCCCAGGGTTCTGGGATTGAGCCCCATGTGGGGCTTGGTGCTGGGCTTGGAGCCTGCTTGAAATTCTCTCTCCCTCTCTCTCTGCCCTTTCCCCCCACCCTTTCTCTCCCTCTCTCTCAGATTAAAAAAAAAGTATAGAGAAATTTTTGACATAAGTTTTTTTCTATCAGAAAAAAACCTTGAAACTTGGTGCTATCAAACTTATATCTGAGAAAAGTGATATTTCAAGACTCACCTATCTACACTTTGATATGTCATGGAGCCATAAACAAAAGTGTGGTTGGACTGGCATTTAAATTTTTTTTTACTGTTTATTTTTGAGAGAGAGAGAGAGAGAGAGAGAGAGAGAGAGCATGAGCAGGGAAAGGCAGAGAGAGAGGGAGACACAGAATCTGAAGCAGGCTCCAGGCTCTGAGCTGTCAGCACAGAGCCTGACGCGGGGCTTGAACTCAAGAACTGTGAGATCATGACCTGAGCCAAAGTCGGATGCAACTGACTGTGCCACCCAGGCGCCTCTGGGCTGGCATTTGAAATCAAACAAGTGAAAGCTGTTTCAGATATTACTCATCATGATAACTATTTCTCTGTGAGGGGAGTGGCTAGAATAATAACATAAATAATATTTATAACATAATATATTATTATATGTATATGTTATAAATATATGTTATATTTATGTTATACATATATAATATATATAAAATAACATAAATATAAAATATATGTTATAAATATATGTTATATTTATAACATAAAATAATATTTATAACATAAATAATAAAAATGGGCTTCTTGACTTTTTGTCTGCTTTTATCACAACAAAACTTCATTGGAGTTCTTGGAAAAGAAAATATTTTAGTAAGTCAAGCTCATCAAACCTAAAAGAATTACTTTTCCATTACGAAATAAAAAGCGTTGATGGGGAAAAACTTTTTCTAAAGAGATCAGTAAAATTTGAAGCCTCAAGTCAGAAACATTAAAATCTTACATATCATCATTCTAGTCTTTCTTTTTCACTGCATTAAATGACATCACAGATAGAGAGAAATTTATGCATCAGCTTTATAAAAACACCAAAGAACATTTCTATATTTTCATTGGTTAAGGAAAATTTAAATTTTTTTCATGTTTATTTATTTTTGAGAGGGAGAATTCGAGTGGGGGAGGAGCAGAGAGAGAGAGAGAGAGAGAGAGAGAGAGAGAGACAGAGAGAGAGAGAGAGAGAGAGAGAGAGAGACAGAGAATCCATAGCCCACTCAGCACAGACAGCAGAGAGTCCAACTCAAGGCCCAAACCCAGGACCAAATTGTGAGATTATGACCTGAGCTGAAGTTGGATGCCCAACCAACTGAGCCACCCAGACACCCCTCTTTGGTTAAGGAAAATTTAGAAGTATTATTATCCCGAAAAATCCCTCTAATGCTGATTTGTGAAGAGCCATTAAAACATAAAGCCCTCCCCCAGTGGCTTTCTCTAAGGAGTTATAGAGCCTGGGACCTGTTAACATTGTATTAGAAACCCTCCAATGTACTTTTATTTAAAAAGCATAAGGTCTTTCTCTGACTGGCTTATTTCACTTAACATGATCCCCTCTAACTCCACGTTCTTTTTTATGGCTGAGTGAAATTCCATATCACATCGTCTATTTTTTTTTTTTTTTTCCAAATCTAAGGTTAGGGTGAGGGCCAATAAGTCAGGAAGAGAAAGACATATATCGTATGATTTCGATCATATGAGGAGTTCAAGAAACAAAACAAATGAGTAAAGGGGAAAGAAAAAGAAGAAAGAGAGAAGCAAACCAAAATACAGACTCTTAACTATAGAGAACAAACTGGTGGTTACCAGAGGGGAGGTGGGTGGAAGGATGGGTGAAATAGGTGACCTGTGACGAGCACTGGGTGTTGTATGGATGGAAGTGTTGAATCACTGTATTGCACGCCTGAAACTAATATTACACTCTTAACATAGAGTGTTAACTAATGTTAACTAGTTAAACTAACTGGAATTTAGATAAAAACTTAAAAAGGTTAATAAGTTAAAAAGCACAAGGTTAGGGGCGTCTGGGTGGCTCAGCAGGTTGGGCGTCTGATCTCGCCTCAGGTCGCCATCTCAGGGTTCATGGGTTCCAGCCCCGCGTCGGGCTCTGTGCTGACAGCTCAGAGCCTGGAGCCTGCTTTGGATTCTGTGTCTCCCTCTTTCTTTGCCCCTCACCCGCTCACGCTCTGTCTCTCTCTCTCTCTCTCTCTCTCTCTCTCTCAAGGGTGAATGAACATTAAAAAAATTTTTTTTTAAAAAAGCATGAAGTTGCTCCATTCTTAAGCTTGTTAGTGATAATCGGCTGCTTCATTCACTTAGCTGGAGACATGCTTTGAAACAAACTTTGAGAAGTTTTTACGTGTATGTGAAAGCGTTCTTTGAAAAGAGGAAAGCAATATAGAAGGGAATAAGAACTTTGAGTTGGAAACCAGGCCGCCTGTGTTCAAGCCCTCATGTGGAACCAGCATGGTTATCAAGGTCTGGGTGTGACGTGTTCTCTATTTTTGTTTCCTTCCTTGAAGACTTAAGAGCTTCCCTCACTTAATAAGGACACTTGGCACTTAGAAGATGTAAAATATGTGAAAACTCGTTCACTATGTGCTAAAAAGGAAAAGTATAATTGAAGAAGTCCTAAGTGATGAGACTAATTATTCCTTCTTAGCAGTGGAACAGAATCAAACATAATGGGATTCATAAACAATGCAATATTGAGGCTCATTTTAAACGTCTAGTAAACATCTCATTAAACTAATGAAATATATCATTTAGGACTCAAAAGAACAGGGGCGCCTGCGTGGCTCAGTCGGTTGAGCGTCTGACTTTGGCTCGGGTCGTGATTTCGTGGTTCATGGGTTCAAGCCCCACGTCGGGCTCTGCTCTGACAGCTCAGAGTCTGGAGGCTGCTTCAGATTCTGTCTCTGTCTCTGTCTCTGTCTCTCTCTCTCTCTCTCTCTTCCCCTCCCATGCTCATGCTCTGTCTGTCTCTTTCTCTCTCTCTCTCAAAAAAAAAAAAAAAATGAAAAGAGGACTCAAAAGAACACGACGAGCCAAAGCGGTGCTTTCATTTCAAATGGAAAGAGTAGTGGCAATCTTAAGAGTAGTGATTCATAAATTGACTGCAAAGTATTTCTTTTAGCTTTTAGTGAACATTACTTTTTAAGGTATTCAGAGATAAGAAATTCTCCGTGGCTCAGAGTGGTCCTGTGATTACAGGAAAATTTAAGTGTTTACATATTTTAAAGGATGGGAAAAGCATGAGGCCGTGGAGAATGCTGAACCATCATCCTTGTGACAAAACTTTTTGCAAGAAATCTCTTGCAGTAGTTTTCATGGATAAACCTCTACAGGTGGGGGATTGGCCAGAGCTTCTTTGGTTATAAGTGACATAAACCAGAACGAATTTGAACTTATGTACCTAAACTAGGAAGGGTAGGGCTGGAGTTGAACACTCTGACAGCTCATCCTAGGTCCTGAATTCTGTCAGTTAATACCTCTCTCTGTGGGTCTGTGTGTATATATGTCTATTTCCGTGTGTGTGTGTGTGTGTGTGTGTGTGTGTGTGTGTGTCCATCTATCTCTCCCTCTCTCTCATCTCCATCTCTATCTCTACCCCTATCTGTCTGATGTGATAGTCACTACCGTGGATAGAGCAGTGAACAAACACGCACAGCAAATAGAAGTTTCCACATTTATGAGCTTGCATTGCTTCATAAACCTTTAAGCATGAGTCGGATATAATCACACAGACATGGGGAAAAGGCACCCTTGGAGGAGAAGAAAGCATAGGCAAATGCACAGAGGGAGGGATGTGTATGTGGCGGAACATGCCAGTAATAGCTAAGGGTGGCTGAAGCACAGATTAGGCACAGGTGTGAAGAGGAAGATGAATGTCAAAATGGACACAAATGCCCCAGGGCATTGAGTGTCACAAAGACGGGTCAACAGACTTTTGAAACAGAAAATAGATTTTAAAGAGAGACAGACAGAGAGAACTATCCAAGGGGAGTGTAAAGTTTCTAGCTCTAGAAATATGACAGAACATGTCCTCCCCTCCGTCCCCTCACTCATACAAGGCCACACCGAGTTACGATCTGTCAGTGTGTTGGTCAGGGCTCTCCAGAGAAACCACACAAGAAAATGCATATTGATACAGAAAGAGATGTAAAAAAATGAATTGGCTTCAGGGATTATGGTGGCCAAGAAGTCCCAAGATCTGTGGTCAGCAAGCTGGAGACCTGGGAGACCCAATGGTGTGGTTCCACTCTGAGTTCAAAGGCCTGAGAACCAGGAGAGCTGATACCATAAATTGTAACCCATAAGCCTTCAGGTTCCAGAAAAGCCATTGTTTCAGTTTGAGTCCAAAGGCAGGAAATGACTGATGTTCCAGCTCAGCAGCCGGGCAGGTGGAGTTTCCTCTTACTTGCAGAAAGGTGAGCCTTTTTGTTCTAGATGGGCTTTCAACTGATTGAATGATGCCCATCCTGTTTGGGAGAGGAATCTGCTTCACTCAGTCTGCAGATTCAGATGTAAATCTTATCTAAAATCTCCATCACAGACACACCCAAAGGAGCGTTTGACCAAAATACCCGGGCACCCTGTGGCACAATCAAGTTCACACACAATTAACCATCACCTCTGGGATTAGGCACAGTTTCAAGCCTTCGCTCATGGAAATTCCTCTGTTTGAAACTCTTTTTCCACTCTCTTGACCCTCTTCACCCCCACTCCCATTAGCTACCAGCATTATTCTTGAGACTACCTCATCCTGCTTTAAGAATTTTCCCAAATGTCATTTTGGAAGTCTTCCTTGAAGCCCTGCAACCCACGCTAAAGGATATTGGGCATGCTGTCTTTCACACAGCACCTTGCACTTGCTACCAATATAGCACACATCCTGCTACTTTAATAATTAGTACAAATCTGTCATATGAATATGTGGGTCCCCAAAGATACAGACCATGGTATTTTTACTCTTATTTTATTGTGTTAAAAATATATGTAAACATACTCATGCACCGACGTTCACAGCAGCTTTACTGACAACAGCCTAAAGATGAAAACAACTTGAGTGTCTATCAAACGATGAATGGGTAAACCAAATATGGTCTATTGATAGAATATTATTCAGCCATAAAAAAAGGCCGAAGTCCTGGTGGGTACTCCATCATGATTGACCCTTGAAAATATGCTAACTGAGGGGCACCTGGGTGGCTTGGTCAGTTAAGCGTCCGACTTCGGCTCAGGTCATGATCTTGCGGTCCGTGGGTTTGAGCCCTGCATCAGGCTCTGTGCTGACAGCTCAGAGCCTGGAGCCTGCCTCAGATCTCCATCTCTCTCTGCCCCTCCCCCACTCATTCTCTCTCTCTCTCTCTCTCTCTCTCTCTCTCTCTCTCTTTTTCTTTTTCTCTCTCTCAAAAGTAAATTTTTAAAAACGCTTTAAAAAATGGGAAAAAAAAGAAAATACGCTAACTGAAATAAGCAGACCATGTTTTACTTATTCTTGGACATCCACGACTTCCCATGGCCCCCAGCACATGCCTAGCAAATGATTTCTGGTATAGGTTTAGAGGCAGAGTTCCTGAGTTGAAATCTTGGAACCTTCATTTCCTAGTTGTTTGATCTGGATGAATTATTTAACTGTTTTTTCTCTTTGTTTCTTCTCTTAACTGATTTTATTTTTTTTAGTGAAATTTATTGTCCAGCTGGTTTCCATACAACACCCAGTGCTCATCCCAACAGGTGCCCTCCTCAGTGCCCATCACCTACTTTCCCCTCCCTCCCACCCTCCATCAACACTGAGTTTATTCTCAGTTTTTAAGAGTCTCTTATGGTTTGCCTCCCCCCCTTCTCTAACTTTTTTTTTTACTTAACTGTTTATGCCTCATATTACTCATTTGAAAAGCAGGGGTAGTAATTGCACCTCTCTTGTAGGGTTACCCTGAGGATTAATTGAGTTAAACAATTGATGAGTTGATTAAGAGATTTAAACAACCTCTGAAACATAGTAAGCATTAACAAATGTCAGTTACTATCATATTATTATGTATGGTATCATTTAATGAATTTATGGATGAGGTACAGGTTGGGAAAGAGTCCTTAACATTTGAGAGATACAGTCTTTAGGAAAGAACTGTTTTATTTATTTATTTATTTATTTAACATTTATTTATTTTTAAGACACAGAGAGACAGAGTGTGAGTGGGGAGGGGCAGAGAGAGAGGGAGACACAGAATCTGAAGCAGGCTCCAGGCTCCAAGCTGTCAGCACAGAGAGTTCGCGGGACTCGAACTTATGAACAGTGAGATCATCACCTGAGCTGAAGTCGGATGCCCAACCAACTGAGCCACGCTGGCGCCCCCTAGGAAAGAACTGTTAAGGCTAAGAAGACCGATATTCTTGTAAAAGTGTTTTGTGTGCCGTATCACAGAGAGCATAAAGGAATGGGCGCTGAAGTTGTTTTGCCCGAACATGAAGCATGGCTTCACCCTGCACTAGCTGTGTGGCCTTGGGTAAACCACTAACTGTCTGAGCCTAAGGTTTTGTTTTCTAAAATCGGGTTAATAAGCGCTGCTTTGAGAATTAAAAGAAATAATGCCTGTAGAGTGCTTAAAATGGTGCTGGGCACAAATTAAGCACTTAATAAATGCTAGCTACCATTAACAGTGTTAAATTAGATAGTGTTTATTGAGCTCTTGGAACTCTTTGATCGAAATCATTAGTCTGTAATTTTAAATCTATCCAGTTGACCTCACCCACAACCTCAAGTCAAAGATAGCCTACTTTACATCGGAAGTGGGTTTTAACGAGTTTTCCAGAATGCCTACATATGCAATAATAAACATGACATTCCTCTGAAATTGACCTCAATCACTCACCATTGCCTAGACAGCGAGGAGCAAAATTCTTCAGCTTCGTGTAATGTCAAGTTCAGTGCATGTCCTAGTTTTTAAAATAAGACAATTATGCAGATGGAGAGAACAGATGGATTAGATCGGTGAGTGTTTATCATTTTTTAATATTTGGAAACCAGATGTGCTACATACACATTGCTGGTTGCCTTCTAAGGAAGCTTCATTGGTGGGTTACTAATCTTTAATAAGAAAGTACAACATTTTCATCCAGCTTAAATCAACTATTTTTAATATACAATTGGACAACCCCTGCTGCAATCCTTTAGAAAATAGGAAACAGATGCTTAATACAAGGAATACTATCAGCCAAGAAATTCCTGATGATCTTTTTATAGAATGTAAACTTACATATTTTATGGGTCTCTTAATGAACTGCTATAGAACAACTTCAGCAGTCAAAACATGTTGTGAAAATAGACGTGAACAATTTGTCACTTGTTAACATATTCACAGACGACCTTTCAGTTGCTCTCCTGGGGAAATGGGCATAATCGTGGCTCTTACTATGTTATTAACAACATATGTTATTTACCGTCCATCTGATTGGATATATTGGAGAAAAGAGGAGTTAGAATAAACAAACAGAGATGCCTCTATTTCTCTATGTGTTCCTGCTAGATTTGGCAAAGATCCCTTGCTAAGTATGAATACTTCTATGCTGATTGTGCTCACAGGGGTATGACACAGTGGAGTAAGGCCAGGGTAGTGTTCTGTTTCAAGAAATGCCTTTCAGAGAAAATTCCAGTAGAAACTTGGACTCTTGTGAGCAGAATTATGGGTTAGAAGGGCCTAAAGGGAGCCTAACATTTTCACATTGGGACAACAACTTAGCCAACCTTCCCCTGGCTCAGTCCAATGTGACACTGGAAAGGAGGTAGCAAAGAATGGCCACCTAGTTCCATCTCTGAATTCACCTCCGCTAGATGTCCCCTGTACCTCCACAAGTTGGGACACAAAAGCAAGGATTGAGGGAGTGGGACTTTAACCCTCCCATATCTCTGTCCCATCACCTACCTTTATCTCATGCATCCTTCATCGTCCTTTGTGCTGTTTAATGCTGGTTTAGAGTATGAGGGAGTAGGACAAGGAAAAGGAAAGGAAAAAAAAAGTAGAAGAGATGGTAGAAAATTTAAGAAGAACTTAAATGATGCACTTGGCACCATCCTGAAAGAAGAAAATAGGTTTTGAAAGAAAACAAAATGATGTGGCATCTTATCCATTCCAACTCACCACTGTCCATGGGAAGAGATGAAGGCTGATTATGTGATGGTGCTGAAGTCATCAAATTTAGAATAGAAAGGTGTAGAGATGCCATCTCCTCTCCTGGAAGTATACAGTTATTTCCTTTGTTTAAAAGGAAAAAAAATTGCTCTTAGGATCTTTCGGGGGTAAAAAGAAATGGAAATATTGTCACATCAAAAACGTGCTGCCTTTGGAAAAGCGTTGACGGATAAGCTATCTGACCCTTATAAAAAATGAGTAGAAACCTCAATCTCGAGACAATATGGTATAAACTATAACATTTAGTTTATAATGACAGTGTTACCGTGAAAAAACCCTCAGGGTCCCCTACAGGTAACAGGAAATAGGAAAGATTTCCCTACTACCTACATGGCCTTTGTGTGCAATTCAAGTAAATTAATATTGATTAGTTCATTCATTTAACAAATAGTTTTGAGTGTCCTATATTTGCAGATCTTAGTACTACATACTATTGAGGCTGCACAGATATAATTAACATGCTCTTAAGGAAATTACGGTCTACAAGAGGTGATAAAATGAATATGAAGAATGCCAGAGACTGCTATTTACTGTTCAGTATCTCCTTATCATTCATCTAATGGGCTACACACACCTTATAAGGAAGTGTTACATATAATTAGATTCTGGTTAGTAAAATGTAAACTGAGTGCTGTTTGGGATTTCTTTCTGGGAAGGCTTCCTCCAGCGAGCTGAGAGGTGGACCCTCTGCCCTTTCCCATGAAAAGACAGAACGAGACTGGGTCTTTTTTCAGTAAGGGGTCTACATAGCAGATCTAAACTGGGTGTAGAGCCCATTGCTTTTACATTAGAGAACAATTAAATTCTGTCTTAAGCCTAATAGTAACTGATACATTAAATTCCTGTAATTAATGCTGGGAAGTGAGCTATTATATAGACGCAAATAAAATGTCATGAGACTAGAGGATGGGGAAATGGTAATGATTAGAGAGGATTTGATCAGAGGAGGTGGTATGTTAGTCCCTCAGTCTGCCATAACAAAATAGCACACACTGAGAGAATTAAAGAGCAGAAATTCATTTCATTATAGTTCTGGAGGCTGGAGCTCCATGATCAAGGTGGTATCAGAGTTGATTTTGGGTGAGGACTCCCTTCATGGCTCTTCCCTCCGTGTGTCCTCTGTGCGCTGAAAAAGAGAGATCTCTGGTCTCCTCTTCTTATAAGGCCATCACTCCTATAGGATTACAGCCCCACCCTTACGACCTCATTTACCCTTAATGACCTCCCAAAAGGCCCTTTCGCCAAATAAAGTCACACTGTGGGGTATGCCTTTCAAGTATGAATTTTGAGTGGTGCCTGGGTGGCTCAGTTAGTTAAGCCTCTGACTTTGGCTCAGGTCATGCTCTCACGGTTTGTGGGTTTGAGCCCTGCGTGGGGCTCCGTGCTGACAACTCAGAGCCTGGAGCCTGCTTTAGATTCTGTGTTGCCTTCTCTCTCTGCTCCTTCTCAGCTCACGCTTTCTCCCTCTCTCTTTCTCTCTCAAAAATAAATATTAAAAAAATTTTTAATATGAATTTTGAGGGTACACGGTTCAATCTCTAACAGGTGCTGTGTGAACTAGGTTTGTAAAGTTAGATAGAACTTAAATACACAAACATTTCTAGTATTGGAAACAAAGGAACCAAATAGGTAGAGGTAGGAATATCCAGGGTACACATATAAAGCAAGAGTATTTCCAGTTGACCAGACTCCAAGGGCCATAAA